>NC_133650.1:303605832-303905832 GCF_009905375.1 Apium graveolens
TCTCGAGAAAGTTCAGAACACTTGCCTGGTATTAGCCTACTACACTGCACTCGCTTCCAATCACAACCGTTTTACTCCTCAACTACATGTTTCCCTTTCTTACGTCTTGCCTCTTCTGCTCACATATCATAAGCATCTATCAATAATTTACTCATGGAATTCTATTCAACACATACTTCTATCTACCCTTCGTTTTACCCAAATCCGATTAACGGATTGAAAGTTATGCAATAATCAAGTAAACACCGAATATATAGACCGATAGTCAATTAACAAATCACATGTAGCACATAATACATCACGTAATCAATGATATATTATTTATAAAGAAGTCTCGGGTCATAAATAGGCTTTCTGGTATTTAAAATGATTTTTAAAACATTTTTCGGAATTAAAACGGGTCGTTGGATCAATTTCGGGTTAATAAACAGGGTTCGGTTGGCCCATTCTCACTCCGAAATAATTTTAGAATAATTATCGAGCCTTGGAAATAATTTAGAATAATATTTTAAAGCTCGAAACTATTTTTCAGAATTTTTAAATCATTTTTTAAATAATTAAATCTAATTAAATAACTAATTAAAATCAATTAATAATTAATTAAATCAATTAATCAATTACTTTTCGAATTAATTGACCAATTAATCAATTATAAATTACCTGAAATTAATTAACTAATTAATTTAGATTTATTTGTGAATTAAAAATAATTTTCAGAATTAAAATAATAATTTTTAGAATTTTCAAAAATTAAAAATGAATTTTTATAATAAAAATAAATAGGAAATATGATTTTTAAACATTTTATAAACAGGAATCCTAAATTTGCAAAGTCTGGAAACTTCAGGGACCTAACTGTATCGTCCCCAAAAGTCCAGGGACCAAACTGCAATTTTACACCCCGTCGCCGGAAAACAGTCGGGTTCGCCGGAGAACACGATTCCGACCTCCTCACCTTACCACAAGCTCCAGATCACATCTACAAATTACCAGGAATACAATCATGCAATCAAAACAACCTAACAATCCCTGAGTTGGCCGGAATTTGGCCGTGAAGTTTTCCAGTTTCCGGAGAACATCGGAAAACTTCAAAACACAACTCCCTTCTCTACAGACCTCGTTGGTTCATGAAACTTATACGACTAGATTTCAAATTTCACAGAGAACATAACCCACTATAACACAACATCAATCTATCACAGAATAAGAAACCCCCAAATTTCAATTAAGAACATTCATACGGGTTATAAACCCTAATTTTGAAATTCGAAAATTAAACCCACTTTTGAGCATGTTATTGAACTCCAAATCAGACGTATGACATATGAAAATCATCAGGAAAACAAGCTCTACAACATGCAATCATCAAATCATACAAACAATCATCTGAACAAAAATTCATATTTTTAATAAAATAAATTCGAAAATAAATAAATTTTTAGAAAAATAACCTTGATTTCTACAGTGAAACAAAGCTCAGAATCTGATAGAACACCTCAAATCCTTCGTTTTGGTTACTCAAGCTTTGAAAACAGAGATCGGTAACGCCTTCGTTTTGCTATTTGATTCTTAGAACAGTTTATGTAATTAGGGCTTTTCTCTGAAAATTATATAATTATCTGTCTGCAAATGATTTTGATACGAAATAAAATATGGTAAAAGGCTATTTATAATTACGGAAAATTAGTATCTCGTTGGATCATTCCCGATATAAAACGGTACGTTTATTTGTAAAAACTGATCCAAACGGTATCGGTTTTCGGGATAATTATCCAAGTCAGTACAATTTGTACTGCGGTCTTGGTCTCAGCGCCTGGTTACACGTGTTACGAAGTGATAATTGGGATAGTTTAATAAAAAGCTTCCGTTTATCGAAAATACGGGTTTTATGGATTTACCAAAACGAACATTGTATCGAAAATGTTGCGCCGGGACCCGCACAGGACAAACCGTACGCCGGATCGAAAAAGTCGAAACATGTAATATGCTCGGAATATTACAATTAGGTTAGGAAGGAGTTCTCGAAAGAGTTTCGGGTTCCAAAAACGTAACAACGGTTGACGTCTGTTGGTTCCCGTTTTTATAAAATAGATTTTAATTACCCGGAAAAAGATTTTAGAAATTTCATATGATTCTTATAAATCCATAAACCAACATAAAAATAATTAGGAAGATATGACAATTATCTATATTTTATTTTGGACATATAAAAATTAAAATACTCAATTAATATTATTTTTGAATATTCAAGTACAGATAACACTTAACAATTAGCTCACAGAATAGATACTGAACACACATAATAATTATATAATAGCAAAAATAATTACACGATATATCCCGGATATTACATCCTTCCCCCCTTAAAAGGATTCTGTCCTCAGAATCTCTAAGAAAACAAATGAGGGTATTTTTCTCTCATATCACTTTCTAACTCCCAGGTTGACTCTTCAACCTTTGGGTTTCTCCACAATACTCTTACTAACTTTATCACTTTATTTCTTAATACTTTCTCCCTTTCCTCTAGAATCTCTATTGGACTCTCTACATATGATAAATCTGTTTGAAGTTCTATTGGCTCATATTCTATTATATGCCTTGAGTCTGGATTATATTTCTTAAGCATTGATATGTGAAAAACATTGTGAATGTGCTCTATGTGCGGAGGTAACGCCAACTCGTAAGCTACTTTGCCAATACGCTTTAGGATTTCAAAAGGTCCGACATATCTTGGGTTTAGCTTCCCTTTCTTCCCAAACCTCGTTAGTCCTTTCCACGGTGATACTTTCAATAATACCAAGCTTCCTTCTTCAAATTCCATGTCTTTTCTTGACTGGTCCGCATATTTCCTTTGACGATCTTGTGTAGCTATTAATCTTTTCTGGATAATTTCAACAACTTCCTTTGTCTGTTGCACCAATTCAGGTCCGAGTATTTTGCGTTCTCCTACTTCATCCCAATATACTGGAGATCTACATTTGCGTCCATAAAGGGCTTCATAAGGTGGCATCCTAATACTGGCGTGATAACTGTTGTTATAAGCAAACTCTACTAGGGGTAAATGCTCGTCCCAACTTCCTTTGAAATCAATAGCACAAACACGTAGCATGTCCTCGATTGTCTGGATCGTTCTTTCACTTTGACCATCCGTTTGGGGGTGATAGGCCGTACTCATATTCAATCTTGTTCCCAAACATTCCTGAAAACTCTTCCAAAATCTTGAATTAAATCTTGGATCTCGATCAGATACAATAGACACTGGAACTCCATGACAAACTACAATTTCTTTCAAGTACATATGAACTAACTTATCGAGCGAAAATCTTTCATTTATAGGCAGAAAATGAGCTGACTTGGTAAGTCTATCTACTATAACCCAAATGGCATCATGATTAGCCCTTGTCCTTGGTAATCAAACTATGAAATCCATGGCAATATGTTCCCACTTCCACTCTGGAATCTCCAATGGCTGTAGCAATCCGTTTGGTCTCTGATGCTCCGCTTTAACTTTCTGACAGGTATAGCATTTGCTAACCCATTCCGCAATTTCCCTTTTCATATTTGGCCACCAATAATTCTTCTTTAAATCTCTGTACATTTTGGTACTCCCTGGATGGATGGAATATCTTGAACTATGTGCTTCTTGTAAAATTTCATTTTTCAGCTCCGTTACTGGTGGAATCCAAATTCTTGAAGAAAACCTAAGAATACCTTGATCATCTTGTTGCGTGCATAATTCCTCACCTACCAAACTATTTATATCTTGATCTATTACCTCTTTCTGGCATTTCTTTAATTTCTCCAATAACTCCGGTTGGAAAATCATACTGTACACTTTTGCTTCCTCAGGCTTGCAAATTCTAATCTCCAATTCCAATTTTTGAAATTCTTTATATATCTCTTCAGGTACGGATAATATATTTAACTTTTCCTTCCGACTTAACGCATCTGCTACAACGTTCGCCTTACCGGGATGATAATTAATCGAGCAATCATAATCCTTAATCAATTCTAACCATCTCCTTTGTCTCATATTAAGTTCCTTCTGGGTAAATATATATTTCAAACTTTTGTGATCCGTGAAAATCTCACATTTTTCTCCATACAAATAATGTCTCCAAATCTTCAAAGCGAAAACTATAGTTGCTAACTCCAAATCATGAGTAGGGTACTTCTGTTCGTATAGTTTCAATTGCCTTGACGCATACGCAATCACCTTGTCGTGCTGCATAAGAACACATCATAATCCTTTGTAGGAAGCATCGCTATAAATTACGAAATTCCCTTGATCATCTGGAAGTGACAAAATAAGTGTTGTGATTAATCTCCGCTTCAATTCCTGAAAACTTTCTTCGCACTTGTCATTCCATATAAACTTTTCATTCTTTCGTGTAAGCTTTGTCAATGGTGTTGCAATTCTTGAGAAATTCTGAACGAATCATCGATAATATCCTGCCAATCCCAAGAAACTTCTTACCTCAGTGGGTGTTCTCGGTCTTTCCCAATTCGTAATTGCCTCGATCTTTGCCGGGTCCACTTTGATCCCTTCGTTACTGACTATGTGTCCTAAGAACTGAACTTTCTGTAGCCAAAACTCACACTTCGACAATTTAGCATATAACTTCTTTTTCCTTAAAATCTCCAAAGCTGTCCTTAAATGTTCTGCATGATCCTCCTCCGTCTTTGAATAGATCAAAATATCGTCTATAAATACTATAACGAACTTGTCCAAATATTCTTTGAAAATTCTGTTCATCAGGTCCATAAACGCTGCTGGGGCATTGGTCAATCCAAAAGACATCACTAAAAACTCGTAATGCCCATACCTTGTTCTGAAAGCTGTCTTTGGTATATCTTCTGGTTTGATCTTTAGTTGATGATATCCCGATCTTAAATCGATTTTGGAGAAATACTTGGCTCCCTTCAATTGGTCAAACAAATCATCAATTCTGGGTAACGGATACTTATTCTTGATCGTCAACTTATTGAGCTCCCTATAGTCGATGCACAGTCTCATGTTTCCATCTTTCTTCTTAACAAATAATATCGGTGCACCCCACGGGGATACGCTGGGTCTAATTACTCCTTTCTCTAACAGCTCTCGCAATTATTTTGCTAATTCTTTCATCTCAACGGGCGCCATTCTATACGGGGCCTTGGATACTGGTTCAGTTCCAGGTGCTAAATCAATTGCAAATTCAATTTCTCTATCTGAAGGAAGTCCTGGTAACTCGTCGGGAAATACGTCTGGAAATTCATTTACAACTGGAATATCTTCAAGTTTTGCTGGCTTCTGACTTCTGTCGATCACATATGCTATAAAATGATCACATCCTTGTCGTAGTAACTTCTTGGCTTGAATCATCGTTAAGAACTTCTTTACCTGCTTATGTCCCTTGAACGTTACTATTCTTTCCACTGGCGTTTTCACCATTACTTTCTTATTTCGACAATCTATCCGAGCATCATGCTTAGATAACCAATCCATCCCTAATATAACGTCAAATTCTCCTAACTTAAACAGTATCAAATCTACACAAAATTTACTACCAGAAATCTCAATCTCACAATTCCCACAAACTTGGTTAACAGTTATACGTTCTTGATTTGCTAATTCCACAGTCATTATTTCATTTAAATACCCAACTGGACAATTTAACTTACTAACAAAATCTTGTGAAACAAACGATCGAGTTGCTCCCGAATCTATTAACACTTTGGCACATAAAGAATTCACATTAAGCGTACCTGCCACGACATCCGTATCCTGGATCGCATCCTTCACCTACATGTCAAAAACTCTAGCCCTCGGAGTCTCATTCAATGTTGGGGTAGATCCCATAATCCTTAATGCATTACTGACTGAGGCTGGTGTCTTGCAATCCCTGGCCATATGTCCTGGCTTCCCACATTTAAAGCATGTAAATCCAATGGCTGGAACCTTCACTGCTGGATTCCGGATAGGCTGATCCTTATTCGCTGGCTCTCTTGCTGGCTGATTTCGGCACTCTCTCGAGTAGTGCCCTTTCTGGTTGCATTTAAAACATACCACATTCAACTTGTTACAAACTCCTCCATGCTTCTTTCCACATACTTGACAATCTGGAAAAGTTAATCTCAACTGATTCGGCTGATTCACATTAGCTGGACGATTGCCCTGGCCTCCGTCTCCTACATTTTGTCTCCTGAAATTAAAATTTCTCCCTGGCTGAAACTTGCCCTGCTTAAAATTTGGAAACTTCCCTGTTTGTGACTGACCCTCACTTCCCTCAACTTTCCTTTTCTTGCTTTCCTTTTCTTTCTGGAACATCTCACTCTCTGTCTCTGCGATCATAGCTTTCTGTACAACCCCGGCATAGGTATCCAATTCAAAAATAGCTACCTTCCCTCTGATCCATGGCTTCAAGCCTTGCTGGAATCTCTTAGCTTTCTTTCTATCAGTATCAACATACGACGGCACATACCTTGACAATTCCTCAAACTTCCCCTCATAATCTGTTACCGACATGTTCCCTTGCTTTAATTCTAAAAACTTCAGCTCCATTTGATCCTGAACAAACTGAGGAAAATACTTTTCTAAAAACAATTCCTTAAACCTTTCCCAAGTAATAACATCTGTGCTTTCCAATGTCTTCACCATCTCCCACCAATAGGTGGCCTCATTCTTCAGATAGTAACTTGCAAATTCAACCTTCTGCTCCTCTTTCACTTTTACCAAGGCAAATGCCTTCTCTATTTCCTTTAACCACATATTTGCTTCAATTGGCTCTAAGGAACCCTTGAATTCTGGTGGGTTTACTGCCTGAAAAGTTTTGAAAGTTACCTGGGATTAGTCTGTCTCTGCTGTTGTTGTGCCAGGTGAACTGTTTGTTGGTCCAAGATTTGAAGAATCTGGGCTATTGCTGGGTCCATGGGTCCTGGGTTCACATTCTGGTTTATATCATTTTGGTTGTTATTGTTGTTGTTGTAGGTTTCTTCATTCTGGGTGTTGGTGCGGGTATTTCTTCTGGGAGGCATTTTCTGTAAAGAATCAATCAATTTATTTAGCTTTTGAATCAAATCTTTGTATAAAAGAAAAGTTTTGTAAAATAGAAATATCTCTTTTTGAAAACAGTTGTAACTAAGTAAATTGCATGCTTCTTTACAGAATATAAACAGTTATGGAAAACAGGGTACATGGTATCACAGGTATACTGGTGCAATAAATAAGGTAAGTAAAACAGGTGCGATAAAGTAAATGACAGTGTTGGAAAGGAAAAGGTACTGATATATAGATCAAAAGTTTTAGGTAGTACAAGCGTAAAGACGCTTCGAAAGTAAAAGCAAAAAGGGTACAACAACCTACTCACTAGTCAGCATCGCTAGTCTATAAATACAACTCAAAAGTCTACTGATACACACTACACACTACTGTGTATACTACATAACCATAACAACACTGCTCAGCATCTCCATCTCAAAATCTCTAACTCAGCTCCAAGGAAACTCTGGTCCTGTCAGCCTCTCAAAGTCCTCCATTACCTCAGTAGCCCAGCCCAGCAATGCATCAGGGCCTCTGCCAGGTAGTGTAGCTCTATATAGCCTAGCCTCAAGAACCCTCCGTGTCATATGAATCTCCTCTCGAAGCTCCCTCACACCACGATCAACATCTGTAGTCCTAATGATATGCTATAACTCTCTAATCTGAGCCAACAAGGAATCACGCTCCAATAGAAGAGCCTCATACCGGTAATAAGGAGCTGGGGGCAATGTAAACTGGAATGGGGCACTCCCTACTGAATGCCCAGTGGAATCTGACTCAGCTGGTGGGGGTCCTCTAACAGGTGGCCTCATGCCTGGAGGTGGAATAGCCTGCAATGGTACGGGCTGCAACACCGGTGGAGGTAGAATAGCCAATGCTGGTGCAATCACAGGACGTGGATCCAATGCTGGTACTCCAACTGAAGGCTCTGAGTGATCAGCTGATACGGGAATAAAAGAGTCGGTCATCTCTGCTATCTGAAATTATATCGTAATATAAGAATCTCGTACCACGACGCAACCTATACTAATACCGGTTATCCCATAACACTCAACCTCTCGACGTTCTATCATCCTATACCTTACTTCTAATCCTATCCCTCTACCCATTCTCGTCAACCTAGGCTTGTGTCAGTGACTTATAACCTATTGCTCTGATACCAAACCTGTGGCGCCCTCCAAACCCGGGTCAGAAGTTTGGGGTCCACACACACACCTTAATTATAACCTGCTTATAGCAATAATAAAGATAATAATAATATATGCAATGACCCTACTTACCAATCACCACGGACCGCAACAGGTTAAAGTATGCACACAAGCGAAACACACTAATATATTACAAACTGTTCAAATCCCAACTATTTCAAATTCAAACTGAGTATTAAACATTATTACAAACTTTTACAAACTTAAATTATTCCAAAAGAAGCCTACTAGCTCAGCTTTCTCAACCTGAACCCCTAGCTCTCGCTGGACTGGGGATCCTCTTTACCAACTGGTTCCTTTTTAACTGGAAAGAATATAAACAACATCGCACGAATGAGCTAACTAGCTCAGCAAGTCACAATGACAAAACTGAGAATAATGATCATCAGGTGAATATGTTTATGATATCAAGTGAACAATGGATTATGATTTAGAATTGGATATTATACTTTTAATTTAAAAACCAAGGTTAGGCTGCTGATCAATCACGCACTAACCCCAAGCAAGGCACACAGCATTGCTCTAACTACTGGATCCAAGGCACACATTGGCCTAACTTGACCATTATATGGTCTGACCACGAATCTGGTCCACAATTTTATAAAAACAATCCAATTCTAACATAATAACAGAATATGCAATAGTAAACAATAACCGAAATCATTAACAACAATAAATGTTTAACAATGAAAGGGTTTTGTTAGGTCACACTTTCACTGTAGAGGGGGTGAATACAGTGTTTATTACAATCAAATCAAACTTCAAGAACTTATGTAACAGAAAACAAACTTTATTTAAACAATAAACTCTGTTACAATCTGGAACTGTTATCTCTCAGTGATGAACAAAATATCACGAGAGCTTCTAGAGTTATAATAAATAATATTCTCGATAATGATAACACCTCTAGTGTAAACTCTATTTCTGTGTTTATATACTACACAGTTACAAGATATTCGCTAATTGATATGGAATATAATTCTGCTTCCTAAAATATATCAATCAGATATCTTCTATTCCAAGTATTCCATTCTTCACGGAATTCCTTCTTCATGCATATCTCTTCTTATGTTTATCTTGATCTTCTTAACTTTAATCAGCTACTGTCCTTATCTGATCGTCCTTCAGCACTTAAGTTCTGATATCTATCTCCTGATAACATAAGTACTGATATCCCTTAAGTTCTGACTTCCAGTACCTTAAGTTCTGACTTCCAGTATAAGTACTGATCAGTTAAGTACTGATTTGTTCTGTTCAAATAAGATCTGAAATCTAAACATAAAACATATTAGCCATGACATTATCAAATATATCTAACAATCTCCCCCAACTTGTAAATTAACAAAATATACAAGTTTAACAGATATTTGATGATGTCAAAAACATTAAGTACAAATGCATGAGAAATAGACAAGATAACTACAACTTACAGTCCTTAAAGTTTTTACCAATTCAACTTCTGATAACAACTTCAACCTGTATAAATATCAGAATTTAAGCAGTTGTAGATCTTCGACTTGGCTTCATCATTTTCCGATCTCTCTGATGTCAGGAGTTGTTCAGAGATAATTCTTCAACAAACATTTCTCAGCATATCTGAGTTCATCAATCATTCTCCGTTTGACATCTTTAAGCTCTGCAGTATCTTCACCAGTTTGAAATATTGCAGCTCTGAGATCATTAATCTTTGCTTTTCTCAACTCCCGATCTAGTCTTATGACATAAGCTTTGTTAGACTCTAGATTGAATTCAAGCCCCTTAATACCAAGATATGTTCTGATCTGTGCAGTATTAGGCTTCATATCAACAATATCACCATTGTGATTTCTGTACTTTGGAACATATCTGCTGTCAGACTTAACAGAATAAAGTCTTTTCTGTCTCTGAATCTGTTCCTTTAAGTAGTTTGCAGCAGTCTCTGTTATTCTGTCATCCACTTGAAGTAAGAATAATACATGCTCCAATTCTTCAAAATACTTCAATGGAATGGCATTTTGTCTTATATGATAAACCCTACCATCTGTCATGAAATACAACATGATGTATTCTTTCAAGTAGGTATGGTAAACCATCTGTACAGATTCTAGTTGATTCAATCTCTCAGGAGTTGCTCCAATACCTGGTTCACTCAAGGAAGTTGGATCATCAGTAGTGTTGTGTACTCTTCTTTCATCAGCACTTCCCAATCCAGTTTTATCTCTAGCTTCCTTTCCAGTAACTACTCTTGCTTTAAAACCACTTAAAGTAGTCTTCAAAGATTGAGTCTGTTTTGCTTTAGTGAATCCTGGTAGGAGTGTTTTAGATTTATCTTCTGATATCAAGTTAACTTGAGCACTGTCAGAGGTTACTTGCTTCTTCTGAATATCAGAACTTACAATTTCTTGACTCTGAACAACTTGAGCCATGTCAGAGGTTGTTTTAAGAATTTTTCTTGAAGTCAGAGCAAGATTATGTTTTCCATCAGTAATTTCTTCTTCCTCAGGAGGTACATAAGACTTGATAGGTTCACCAACCTTTTCTTTACCCTTGGATCTTGGATCTATCTGTGGTTGTGATCTAGCCAAAGTTTCTTCAGTATGTATCCTCTCTTTGATCACAATGCCTTTAGGTTTTGGAAGTAACTTTTTACCAGAAGCTTCAGATTTAGATGTGACTTTCTCTGATTTAAGTCTGGCTTCTTCTTCCTTTAAACTTTCCAAGTCCATCCCTGGATTTTCTTGAAGAAATAACTGTCTTGACATTTCCTCATCAAGATCTAGAAGTTCATCAGAACTTATCCTTTTACCAGCAGCAGAACTTATTCTTTTCCCAGTATCAGAACTTGTTCTGTGACTAGCTTGTCTTGATGTAAATCTTCTACCTTGACTATGACCACTACCCATTCCAGAGTTTCCTTGGTCATCTTTTCCATCATCCTGTCCTTGCAGTGACTTGTTGGTTTTGCATTTGGACTTAATTACCTTCTCCCCCTTTTTGGCATCAGCAGGTAATAAAAGAGAGATAAGTAGTTCCACTGAGGTCTGGATTTCAGTAAGTTGCGATTGCTGAGAAGCTTGATTTGTCAGAATTTGATCAATCTGAGCTTGTTGCTTCTCTTGAGTTTTCTCAATATAAGCAACCCTGTCAATGGTAGGTTGGAAGAACTTTTTCTTATCAAGTTTCCAAACTTGTTCCTGTTTAATAAAGTTCTCCTGAATCTTGTGTAGCTCTGCATGAGTGTTGAAATGAAGACCTTGTAGATGTTTAGTACTCAATGCAGTGACTCTAAGCTGGGTTTTAAAATCATCAGAATTTAACATTTCATCAGCTTTAGTCAAGTGCTCAGCAAGATGTAAAGCATTTGGAACACATGAAACTGAGTTCCATTCCTTAGTCCACTCCTGTCCTGCAGGAGTTTCACTCCAAGGTACTGGTGCATCCCTGATAACAAACTCCTTTAGCAGTTCAGACTTAGGAAGAGTCAGTGGAGGAGTATGTCCTGAAGGACCTGCTGCATCAGCATCTACAGTTGTAGCAGCTTCACCAGTATCTCCAACATTTGCAGCATCAGAACTTAAAGAATCAGTATCTTCTGATAAGACAACTGTATGAGTAGCAATGGAGGCTTCAACATCCTCTAATTGCTGATCTGATACTAAGTTCTGATCAACAGCCATATCCTGATGCTCACCTAAAATCTGATCATCATCTTGATGCAGAGAAGGTGTTAGTGATAACTCAGGAGTTTGAACAGCATCAGTAACAGGTGTTGTGGAAGGATTATTTGCTGTTGGAGCTTCTAAGAAAAGTATTTCAGGCACAACCAAGTTCTGAATATCAATTTTAGCACTTGTGCCTGGATCAACAAGAGATAAAGAAGGTAAATTAGCCTTGTCAGATACAGGTTCCTTAAATGGAGTTGATGGAGAAGAAGTGACTGGAGCAAATTCCTTGTCTTGTGAGATCAGAGATTCCTGATCCCCTTCCTTAGCTGCTTCCTCCTCATCATCTGAAACTGGCCTCTGTGCCCTCTGTTTCTTGTACTTCCTTGTTGATTTGGATTCCTTGGGAGTTGCAGGAACAGTCATACGTCTAAGCCTCTTGAGAAGCCTAGAACCCCCAATTGCAGAATCCTTCTGAGAAGTTGCCTTCTCAGCTTCATAAATCATAGGTTCTGAAGAAGGAACCTGATCTTCAGAATCTGTTTCATCTCTCAAAGTAATCCTCCTCTTCTTCTGAGATGTTTGAGGAACAGTCTTTGTTCTCTTTGGCTTAGAGGATGTAGGCTTCACAGTAGGTGCTGAAGAAGAAGGTTGAGCAGTCTGTGAAGTGGAGAGATATGATTTGAGATAAGTTCTGAGGGTAGGTTGAGTAGAATGAGAGGTAGGGACTGAGGTTGATGGATTTTGGTTATGGTGAGTTGGTTGAACATTTGAGTAAACAGATTTGTAAGTAGCTGGATCAGCATTTACCAGAATCTGTTTCACAGACTGAGGAATCTGTAATTGTCTCACCATTGATTTCTTTGTGTCAGCATTTATCAGGTCGTTAAAGTACCTTTTTGCAACCTTAAAAGGTGGGGTTTGAGTGCTGACTAACTGGGGTTCAGCAGTACAATACGTATAAATAAGTTGACAGAATCTAGCAAAATAAACAACATCTCGATCCTCTGTCATCCTATCCCCAATAAAACCAATTATTCCAGTTGCAAAATCAAAATGAGTTTGATGGATAATAGCATACCCGATGTGCTGACTCAGAATTGGGATAGCATCATAATTAGAACATTTGTTCCCAAAAGCCTTGGTGATGCAATCGAAGAAGAAACTCCATTCTCTTCTGATATGAGCCCGTTTCAACTGTCCAAGTTTCGTCAGACTCTGTTCATATCCCAAATCAGTCATTAACCCCCGAAGTTCTGATTCCTCTGGTATAGAGAAGGTACAATCTTCTGGAAGATGTAATGCTCTTCGTACTGTACCAGGAGTGACTACATAGGAAGAATCACCCACTTGGAAGATAATACTGGGAGTTCCTCGTTTACCACCATCATCAAAAATTCCAGTCCTCCAGAACCGCAGAACTTGTTGACTTGAAAATAATTCAGGCTGAGTTAAGGCGTACCCAACCTCACTATGTGCAAGAAGATCTTGCACAAAATGCAATTCAGATGGAGCGTCAGCATGATCAAGAATTGCAGCATAGTTGTTTGGAACAAACTTTGCTCCATCAATGATTAAATCCTTTGGTGCCATGTGAAAAATATTGAAATTCAAGTATGCTTGTTAGGTGTTTGAGATAATATCTGTATGAAAACAACGGAAATAGTAAAGTGAAGGAGAGTAAAAGTAAGAAGAGAGATAGAAGATGAAGAAATTAAAAAGATTAAAGAAATCTTCTCTCTGCTGTACTTATACAAAAGAAATATTACCGTTGGACACCTGTCAGACATGCAGTAATAACGGTTCGAAATTAATCTGAGACTGTTACCAAATTTTACTCACAGATAAGTTAAGTAAAGGGTTAGACTGAAAAATCAGAACTTAGACCTATACCAGAACTTAACAGTCATCAGAACATAATGTCTTAACTCGAACAAGGAATATCTATCTTAGTAAATACTCATACAAGTTCTTAGTTATGAACGTCAGAAATTAATCATCAGAACGTGTAACTAGAACTTGTCCTCAGAATTTGTGCAGAAGTGACACAATGACTGTTTATCTAAAATAACATAGACCACCACAGAAATTTCATCATTCATATGGAGTGATGTGTGTGTGCATTAAGCTAAATAACAGACAAAGAGTAAAGTCTGATCTACTTCAGTACATCTTAGAAGTAAGTCATAATTAAAATTTTGCTAAAGATCTGTCATTATCCTGAAACCTACTGATAAATGAGTTCATGCATGAGTTCACCTCTACTGTTTTTGTGCTAATTTTATGCATCTTTTGAAATTCTATTTTACAGAGGCTTCTCAGTGTAAGTGAGTCACGACTGTTTATTAGAATTTATGCTATTATCAGAGTATTTCTCCAGTAATCATAGAGTGTGAAAAGTCACCAAGAAAATATTTTGCTTTTCTAATGCATATTTACTTAATACCAGCAATGCACTTGGGTCGTCCCTTTCACATTTTTACTCTAGATCTCAAAGGAGTACCTGATATTATTCTTTGATTTTTGTTCTTCTTCTTTTGATAAGTGAGGTTTATCAGCACTTAGTACATTCAGCAGTTTTACTAGAATCAGAACTTAAACAGATGAGTAGCATTATTCTAATTTGTGACTTAGTAATAAGATATACAAAGTAAACTTAACTAAGCTCAGTTATCAGAATTTGCTTGTGTCATAAGATTTCCACAGAAATAACTACTTCTTTCATGGGATCATTTGTTTATTGAAGACTAGTAGGTCAGTATCTAGCACAGTTATCCTCATAGGATAGAATAGTTACTGAAACAGACATATCACTTATCAGAGTTTAGACACATATATCAGACAACAGTCAGTACTTGAAGACATTTATCAATTAATGCACAGAATATACAAAGAGATTAATTCTGTAAATACTGATCGTAAAGTCTGATAACATAGAACAAGTTTAAGCAGATTTAGAGAAAGAACCTGAAATCATTCCAAGTTCATTTACCAATTTTGAAAAGGTAGCTTCACACAGTGGTTTTGTGAAGATATCTGCTACTTGTTGATCTGTGGGAACAAAATGCAATTCCACTGTACCTTCATCCACATGTTCCCTGATGAAATGGTACCTGATGCTGATGTGCTTTGTCATAGAGTGTTGAACTGGATTACCTGTCATAGCAATAGCACTTTGATTATCACAGTAAATAGGGATTTTGAAATATGTTAACCCATAATCCAGTAACTGATTCTTCATCCAGAGAATCTGTGCACAGCAGCTTCCTGCAGCAATATACTCTGCTTCTGCAGTTGATGTGGAAATTGACTTTTGTTTCTTGCTATACCAAGAAACCAATCTGCCTCCAAGAAATTGGCAGCTTCCACTTGTGCTTTTCCTGTCAATTTTGCAACCTGCAAAATCTGCATCTGAGTAACCTATTAATTTAAAATCTGATTCTCTAGGATACCATAATCCTAGATTAGCTCTTCCTTTAAGATACTTAAAGATTCTTTTTACAGCTGTTAAGTGAGGTTCTCTTGGATCTGCTTGAAATCTTGCACAAAGACAGGTAGCAAACATGATATCTGGTCTACTAGCAGTTAGATAGAGAAGTGAGCCAATCATACCTCTGTAATCAGTAATATCTACTGAATTACCAGTATCCTTATCCAGTTTTGTTGCAGTGGCCATGGGAGTGGATGCACTTGAACAGTCTTGCATTCCAAATTTTTTCAGCAAGTTTCTGGTGTACTTAGATTGACAAATAAAAGTTCCTTCTTCACTCTGCTTGACTTGAAGGCCCAGAAAATAACTAAGTTCTCCCATCATACTCATCTGATATCTTGACTGCATTAGATTGGCAAACTTTTTGCAAAGTTTGTCATTTGGAGACCCAAAAATGATATCATCAACATAAATCTGGATCAAAAGTAAGTCCTTGCCATGGTTGAGATAGAACAATGTTTTGTCAATAGTTCCTCTGTTGAATCCACTTTCCAGAAGAAACTGAGCTAAAGTCTCATACCATGCTCTAGGAGCTTGCTTAAGTCCATAAAGTGCTTTATCAAGCCTGTAGACATAATCTGGATGTTTGGAATCTACAAAGCCTGGAGGTTGTTCAACATATACTTCCTCTTCCAATTCTCCATTGAGAAAAGCACTTTTCACATCCATTTGAAAGACAGTAAACTTTTTGTGAGCAGCATAAGCCATGAATATCCTTATGGCTTCTAACCTAGCAACTGGAGCAAATGTTTCATCATAGTCAATTCCCTCCTGTTGAGAATATCCTTTTGCAACCAGCCTTGCCTTGTTCCTTACAATTATGCCATCACTGTCAGTTTTGTTTCTGAATACCCACTTTGTACCAACAACCGATCTATTCTTGGGTCTTGGCACTAAGGTCCAGACTTTGTTTCTTTCAAATTCATTCAACTCTTCCTGCATTGCTTGCACCCAATCAGCATCTTGAAGAGCTTCTTCCACTTTCTTTGGCTCAGTCTGAGAGAGAAAAGAATTGTAAAGACATTCATTTGAAGTACCTGTTCTAGTTCTGACACCTGCCTCAGGATTTCCAATTATTAAATCAGGTGTATGTGATTTTGTCCACTTCCTTGCAGATGGAAGATTTTCTCTAGAACTGGATGCTCCCCCATAATTCATGCTGTCTTCGATTTCATTTTCTGATGCTCCCCCTGAAACTATGCTCTTTGAGTTGGATCCTTCAGTATTTAGATTTTCAGCACTGTCAGTACTTGGCTTATCAGAACTTGACGAATCAGAATTTGACGAGCCAGATGTATGTTCTGATGCTTCTTGAGATGTGATAAAATCTTGAGTATGCTCCCCCTGCAGTGGTGCATCTTCCTTTGACGTAGTCACCACAGTTTCAATAACATCAGAGTTTAATCCATCAGAATTTACAGTATCAGGACTTAGACTGTCAGGACTTGAGGTATCAGAATATGAATCTTCATTTTCAAATCTCAGCTTATTATGATCAATGCAATCTTCAAGTCCAGTGATCTTCTTGTCATCAAAAGAGACATTGATAGATTCCATGACCACTTTTGTTCTCAAATTATAGACTCTGAAGGCTTTTGTAGAAAGTGGATATCCTACAAAGATTCCCTCATCAGCTTTTAGATCAAACTTGGATAGCTGTTCAGGATGAGTCTTGAGAACAAAACACTTACATCCAAATACATGAAAGTATTTGAGATTTGGCTTCTTGTTCTTCATCATCTCATATGGTGTTTTTCCATGCTTGTTAATGAGTGTTGCATTTTGAGTAAAACAAGCAGTCTGCACAGCTTCAGCCCAGAAATAGGTTGGAAGCTTTGCTTCTTCAAGCATTGTTCGTGCAGCTTCAATTAGAGTTCTATTCTTCCTTTCAACAACTCCATTTTGCTGTGGAGTTCCAGGAGCAGAAAATTCCTGCTTTATTCCATGATTTTTGCAGAACTCTTCCATTATCAAATTCTTGAATTCAGTGCCATTATCACTCCTCAAAATTTTCACAGAATCTTTGATCAATTTATCCAGATGTTTGACATGATCAATCAGGATAGATGAAGTTTCACTTTTTGTGTGCAAGAAATACACCCATGTGTATCTGGTGAACTCATCTACTATGACCAACGCATATTTCTTCTTTGCAATAGACATGACATTCACTGGACCAAATAGATCAACATGAAGTAGATAGTAAGGCTCAAGAATTGATGATTCAGTCTTGCTCTTGAACGAAGATTTTCTTTGTTTAGCCTTCTGACATGAGTCACAAAGACCATCAGGAACAAACACTGATTTTGGCAGTCCTCTCACAAGATCTTTCTTGATCAGTTCATTTATCTTGTTGAAGTTTAAATGAGAGAGTTTCTTGTGCCAATTCCAGCTTTCTTCAGTTGAGGCTCTACTCACTAAACAGATTGCAGAACCATCAGAACTTGTTGAAAGCTTAGCTTCATAAATGTTACCACGCCTGAATCCCTTCAGAACAATTTTTCCTTTAGATTTACTAACTATTTCACAATGTTCTGCAAAGAAATCAACATGATAACCTCTGTCACAGATTTGACTTATACTCAGTAAGTTGTGTTTAAGTCCTGAGACCAGAGCTACATCTTTAATAATGACATTCCCAAGATTGATATTGCCATATCCCAAGGTTTTTCCAATGTTGCCATCTCCATAAGAAACACTTGGGCCAGCTTTCTCCACAAAGTCTGATAGCAGGGCCTTATTTCCAGTCATATGTCCTGAACATCCACTGTCCAGAACTAGAATATTTTTCCTGTTGCCCTGCAATCAAAAAGACCACTAATTATTAGTTTTAAGGACCCAGACTTGCTTGGATCCTTTGGCCTTTTTAGGTTTGTTAACATTTGCAGCGGATTTAACATCAGATTTTATGTTAACAGTTTTCTTATCAGACCTTATACTAGAAGGAACAACAGAAACTTTCTTTAAAGAAGGTTTTATTTGATAATAATCATAGTACAAACTATGATATTCCTTACAAGTATAAATGGAATGCCATAAACTACCACAATGAAAACAAGGATTTTGTGGTTTGTATCTAACAGACTGACTCTTAACTCCTGACTTTGTATATAAGGAGTTAATATTCTTATTCTTCCTGCAAAAAGAAGCCAGATGGTTAGAACTTCCACAGTTATGACATGCTTTCCTAGGAGCATCAGGAACAGATTTATAGTTATTGCTTTTATTCACACCTTCCTTTCCATTCCTGTTTTTCCTAGGTGATTTTACCTTGTTTGCATCCTTAACATCTTTCAGCTTATGCTTAAGCTGCTTCTTCGACATTAAGCCTATGTTAACTTCAGCTGTCTTTTCCTGTTTTAGTTTGTCAGAAGCTAATTCCTTTTTAACTTCTGATTTCTCATTTTCGGATTTTTCAGTTACAAACTTAACAGGTTTTAACTTCGGCTTTTGCTTATCAACAGGCTTAATTTCTACAGTTCCTTTTTCATTTACTCCATAGCCTAAACCCTCTTTCCAGTTTCCACTGCTTAGCAAATTTTGAGTTGTTTTGCCAGAGTTAGTCCAAGTTCTGATAATCTCTCTCTCCTTTTCTAACTCAGTTTTTAGAGATTCATTCATTTTTAGCACTTCATCCCTAATATAAAAAGCATTATCTCTATCCTGCTGAGTTTGATGAAACATGACTAACTCTTTTTCTAAGAAATCATTTCTTTTCTTAAAAGCAAGATTTTCAGAAGTTAATCTTTCACATGTTAAAGTTTGATCTCTATAACTAACAAACATGGTTTTAAGATATCTTCTCAACTCATCAATATCATCAGTATGAAAAGCATAAGTAGTCTGAGGTACCTTTGTTTCAGCAGCTTCAGAACTGCTCTCAGAACTTGATTTATCAGCATTTGCCATCAATGCATAGTTCTCCTCACTTTCAGAGTCTGAGGTGTCTGTCCAGCTTTTCTGCTTTGTGACAAGAGCTTTGCCTTTGTCATTCTTGGTCTTCTTGCAATCAGGAGATATGTGGCCTTTCTCACCACAATTATAACATTTAACATTAGCGTAATCTCCTCTGTCAGACTTTCCTCCTTTTCCTTCAGATCTTCTGAAATTCTTCTTATCAGAACTTATGCCTTTCCTGGAAAACATCTTTCCCTTCCTGAACTTCCTGTATGCAATCTTTGTGATTCCTTTCACCATAAGAGCACACAGCTTCATCATCTCCTCATCAGCATCAGTTTCAGGCAAGCTTTCAGAATCTGAGTCATCATCACTCTCAGAACTTGATGACTCAGTATCAGATTTTATGATAAGAGCTTTACCCTTATCTTTCTTTGAGGAAGGTGGTTTGGGGGATTCCTCTTCAACCTTGAGAGCAACTGTCCTTGACTTTCCTCCTTTTCTCTTGCTTCTTTGTTCCATCTCAAGTTCATGGGTCTTGAGCATTCCATAGATTTCATCAAGAGTTGTTTCATCAAGATTGTAGTTGTCTCTTATTGTTGTTGCCTTCAAATCCCAACATTCAGGAAGAGCTAACAGGAATTTGAGGTTTGTATCTTCAAGATCATACTCCTTATTTACTAATGACAAGTCATTCAAGAGTTTGACAAATCTATCATATACATCAGTCAATGACTCATTAGTCCTAGAGTCAAAGTGTTCATACTCTTGAGTGAGTATTGTCTTCCTGTTCTTCTTAACTGTTTCAGTTCCTTGACACCTTGTCTCCAGTGCATCCCATATCTCCTTAGCAGTCTTGCAGTTGATTACCCTGTTTGACATTACATTATCAATGGCACTATGCAATAAGTGACGTACATTGGCATCCTTAGCAATAGATGCTATATCTTCAGCAGTGTAATCAGTCTTTTCCTTTGGTACGGTCATTGCTGCTTCACCTGCAACTACAACAGCGAGCTTGGTAGGTTTGTGAGGCCCTTCCCTGATTCTATCAAGGTATTCTGGATCTGTTGCTTCCAGAAACATGGTCATCCTTACCTTCCATATGGGATATTCAGATGGTCTCAATATGGGAACTCTGATAGTCTCATATCGACTCTGAGTTGATATCTTTGATGATTCCTCAGTTTTGGTAGGCTTAGTTGGAGTTTCTGTGTCAGACATGATTGTGTTTGGATCTTTAACTGTATGTGTGTTAACAGATAGCTCTGATACCACTTGTTAGGTCACACTTTCACTGTAGAGGGGGTGAATACAGTGTTTATTACAATCAAATCAAACTTCAAGAACTTATGTAACAGAAAACAAACTTTATTTAAACAATAAACTCTGTTACAATCTGGAACTGTTATCTCTCAGTGATGAACAAAATATCACGAGAGCTTCTAGAGTTATAATAAATAATATTCTCGATAATGATAACACCTCTAGTGTAAACTCTATTTCTGTGTTTATATACTACACAGTTACAAGATATTCGCTAATTGATATGGAATATAATTCTGCTTCCTAAAATATATCAATCAGATATCTTCTATTCCAAGTATTCCATTCTTCACGGAATTCCTTCTTCATGCATATCTCTTCTTATGTTTATCTTGATCTTCTTAACTTTAATCAGCTACTGTCCTTATCTGATCGTCCTTCAGCACTTAAGTTCTGATATCTATCTCCTGATAACATAAGTACTGATATCCCTTAAGTTCTGACTTCCAGTACCTTAAGTTCTGACTTCCAGTATAAGTACTGATCAGTTAAGTACTGATTTGTTCTGTTCAAATAAGATCTGAAATCTAAACATAAAACATATTAGCCATGACATTATCAAATATATCTAACAGGTTTCAATCCTTGTAAGGATCAATAAGGCAATTTAAAAGCTTGGATGCTGGGTAATGAAAGAATTGGATAACAAAGGAATCAACGTTTCAAGGTTTCAAGGATTCGATCTTTCAAAGTATAAGATACCAAGGGTTGAGTATATAATAGTTCATTTCAGTGTTTGGTATTTAGTTTGTATGTATTTGTAGAGTAGTATCGTAGATTTGTGGTTCTTGTTTGGGTATACAATAATCAATGGATTAGAAAGAATATGATTCATGGCTCAAGGACAATAACTGAAATCAGGATTTAGGTTTCTGTGCTTCAAAGCACTTGCAATATCACAGGATTATCAAGTACTACAATATCTCGAGAAAGTTCAGAACACTTGCCTGGTATTAGCTTACTACACTACACTCGCTTCCAATCACAACCGTTTTACTCCTCAACTACCTGTTTCCCTTTCCTACGTCTTGCCTCTTCTGCTCACATATCATAAGCATCTATCAATAATTTTCTCATGGAATTCTATTCAACACATACTTCTATCTACCCTTCGTTTTACCCAAATCCGATTAACGGATTGAAAGTTATGCAATAATCAAGTAAACACCGAATATATAGACCGATAGTCAATTAACAAATCACATGTAGCACATAATACATCACATAATCAATGATATATTATTTATAAAGAAGTCTCGGGTCATAAATAGGCTTTCTGATATTTAAAATGATTTTTAAAACATTTTTCGAAATTAAAACGGGTCGTTGGATCAATTTCGGGTTAATAAACAGGGTTCGGTTGGCCCATTCTGGCTCTGAAATAATTTTAGAATAATTATCGAGCCTTGGAAATAATTTAGAATAATATTTTAAAGCTCGAAACTATTTTTCAGAATTTTTAAATCATTTTTTAAATAATTAAATCTAATTAAATAACTAATTAAAATCAATTAATAATTAATTAAATCAATTAATCAATTAATTTTCGAATTAATTGACCAATTAATCAATTATAAATTAACTGAAATTAATTAACTAATTAATTTAGATTTATTTGTGAATTAAAAATAATTTTCAGAATTAAAATAATAATTTTTAGAATTTTCAAAAATTAAAAACGAATTTTTATAATAAAAATAAATAGGAAATATGATTTTTAAACATTTTATAAACAGGAATCCTAAATTTGCAAAGTCTGGAAACTTCAGGGACCTAACTGTATCGTCCCCAAAAGTCCAGGGACCAAACTGCAATTTTACACCCCGTCGCCGGAAAACAGTCGGGTTCGCCGGAGAACACTATTCCGACCTCCTCACCTTACCACAAGCTCCAGATCACATCTACAAATTACCAGGAATACAATCATGCAATCAAAACAACCTAACAATCCCTGAGTTGGCCGGAATTTGGCCGTGAAGTTTTCCAGGTTCCGGCGAACATCGGAAAACTTCCAAACACAACTCCCTTCTCTACAGACCTCGTTGGTTCATGAAACTTATACGACTAGATTGCAAATTTCACAGAGAACATAACCCACTATAACACAACATCAATCTATCACATAATAAGAAACCCCCAAATTTCAATTAAGAACATTCATACGGGTTATAAACCCTAAGTTTGAAATTCGAAAATTAAACCCACTTTTGAGCATGTTATTGAACTCCAAATCAGACGTATGACATATGAAAACCATCACGAAAACAAGCTCTATAACATGCAATCATCAAATCATACAAACAATCATCCGAACAAAAATTCATATTTTTAATAAAATAAATTCGAAAATAAATAAATTTTTAGAAAAATAACCTTGATTTCTGCAGTGAAACAAAGCTCAGAATCTGATAGAACACCTCAAATCCTTCGTTTTGGTTACTCAAGCTTTGAAAACAGAGATCGGTAACGCCTTCGTTTTGCTATTTGATTCTTAGAACAGTTTATGTAATTAGGGCTTTTCTCTGAAAATTATATAATTATCTGTCTGCAAATGATTTTGATACGAAATAAAATACGGTAAAAGGCTATTTATAATTACGGAAAATTAGTATCCCGTTGGATCATTCCCGATATAAAACGGTACGTTTATTTGTAAAAACTGATCCAAACGGTATCGGTTTTCGGGATAATTATCCAAATCAGTACAATTTGTACTGCGGTCTTGGTCTCAGCGCCTGGTTACACGTATTACGAAGTGATAATTGGGATAGTTTAATAAAAAGCTCCCGTTTATCGAAAATACGGGTTTTATGGATTTACCAAAACGAACATTGTATCGAAAATGTTGCGCTGGGACCCGCGCAGGACAAACCGTACGCCAGATCGAAAAATTCGAAACATGGAATATGCTCGGAATATTATAATTAGGTTAAGAAGGAGTTCTCGAAAGAGTTTCGGGTTCCAAAAACGTAACAACGGTTGACGTCTGTTGGTTCCCATTTTTATAAAATAGATTTTAATTATCCGGAAAAAGATTTTAGAAATTTCATATGATTCTTATAAATCCATAAACCAACATAAAAATAATTAGGAAGTTATGACAATTATCTATATTTTATTTTGGACATATAAAAATTAAAATACTCAATTAATATTATTTTTGAATATTCAAGTACAGATAACACTTAACAATTAGCTCACAGAATAGATACTGAACACACATAATAATTATATAATAGCAAAAATAATTACACGATATATTCCGGATATTACACACCGCCACTTTTCAGAGATGTATGATGGCTATATTCTCTGATATGATTGGAAATAATGTCGAGGTGTTCATGGACGACTTCTCCATCTTTGGACATTCGTATGATGAATGTTTGAATAATCTTCGTGCAATACTCAAAAGGTGTGTGGAAACTAATTTGGTGCTCAATTGGGAAAATGTCACTTTATGGTGCGTGAAGGCATTATTATTGGGCATAAGGTCTCTAACAAGGGTCTTGAGGTGGACAAAGCCAATGTGAGAGTCATTGAAAATCTTCCACCACCTATTTCTGTGAAAGGAATCCGTAGTTTTCTTGGTCATGCGGGTTTTTATCGGCATTTCATCAAGGACTTTTAGAAGATATCTAAGCCATTGTGCAACTTGCTTGAGAAGGACGTGCCTTTTAAATTTGATGATGAATGCTTGACGGCATTCGAGACTCTCAAGAAGAGTTTGATAACTGCATCAGTTATTACAGCACCTGATTGGACAGAGCCTTTTGAGATGATGTGTGATGCGAGTGATTATGCGGTGGGCGCAGTTCTTGGGCAGCGCAAGAATAATATCTTTCATGTGGTCTACTATGATAGCAAGACCTTAAATGGGGCCCAAATGAACTACACCACTACTGAGAAGGAGCTCTTGGCTATAGTCTTTGGTTTCAAAAAATTTCGATCTTATTTACTTGGGACAAAGGTGACAGTATTCACTGATCACGCGACCATTCGCTATTTGGTTTCCAAGAAGGATTCGAATCCCAGACTCATTTGTTGGGTGCTCTTGCTACAGGAATTTGAATTAGAGATCAAGGATAGAAAAAGTATT
Organism: Apium graveolens; assembly: GCF_009905375.1. Taxonomy (NCBI): domain Eukaryota; kingdom Viridiplantae; phylum Streptophyta; class Magnoliopsida; order Apiales; family Apiaceae; genus Apium; species Apium graveolens. The sequence goes on from NC_133650.1 coordinate 303,630,515, forward strand.
GAGAAACAAGTAGCTGACCATCTCTCTAGACTGGAGAATCCCGAGTCGACTTCACATGATAAGACGTTGATCAACGAATCTTTTCTGGATGAGCAGTTGTTCGCAGTTCAGGAGGAAGAGCCATGGTTCGCAGATATTGTGAATTATCTTGTCAGCAATATAATGCCTCCTAATTTGACCACAGCTCAAAAGAAGAAGTTTCTGCATGAGGTAAAGTGGTATATGTGGGATGAACCGTATTTATTCAGACAGGGAGCTGACCGGATCATCAGGAGATGTATCCCATTCTGTGAGACGGAGGGGATTTTACGAGACTGCCACTCCACAATTTATGGTGGACATTATGGTGGTGAGAAGACGGGAACTCGTATTCTGCAAGCAGGTTTTTTCTGGCCTACTTTGTTTAAGGATGCTCATAAGTTCGTTTTAAGGTGTGATCGTTGCCAAAGAGTGGGGAATTTTACAAGGAAGGATGAGATGCCGTTAAATGTGATGCTTGAAGTCGAGGTCTTTGATGTTTGGGGAATCGATTTCATGGGGCCTTTTGTCTCGTCCTGCAATAATCAGTACATCTTGCTGGCAGTCGATTATGTCTCGAAATGGGTAGAAGTCAAAGCTCTACCGACGAATGATGCAAAGGTAGTGTTGAATTTGCTTCATAAACAGATTTTCACAAGGTTTGGAACGCCACGAGTGATCATAAGTGATGAAGGGTCACATTTCTGCAACCGTAAGTTCACTTCTATGATGCAGCGCTATAATGTGAATCATCGTATTGCTACTGCCTATCATCCACAAACTAATGGTCAAGCGGAAGTGTCTAACAGAGAGATCAAGCGCATTCTAGAGAAGGTTGTTTGTCCGTCAAGAAAGGATTGGTCTTTAAAGCTCGATGAAGTTGTGTGGGCTTACAGAACAGCATATAAGTCTCCACTTGGGATGTCCCCGTTTCAACTTGTGTATGGTAAGGGATGTCATTTACCTGCGGAGCTTGAGCATAAGGCCTATTGGGCGTTGAAGAAGTTGAACCTGGATCTAGATGCAGCTGGAAAGAAGCGAATGCTTCAGCTAAATGAACTTGATGAATTTCGACTCCAAGCGTACGAGAACAACAAAATGTACAAGGAAAAAGTGAAAAGGTGGCATGACAGAAAGTTACATCCTAAGTTATTTGTGCTGGGACAGCAAGTTCTTTTATTCAACTCTCATCTCCGACTTTTTCCTGGGAAGTTGAAATCAAGGTGGTCTGGACCTTTTATTGTCAAAACTGTGTTTCCACATGGAGCGGTGGAGATTTTTGAGAATGATCCAGACCAAGCATTCAAGGTTAATGGTCAACATTTGAAGCATTACTATGGGGACACGGCAAACCGGGAAGTGGTTAGTGTCGTTTTATTGTCAACTTGATTAAGGTACGTAATGTCAAGCTAATGACGAAAAAGAAGCGCTTCTTGGGAGGCAACCCATGATTTGTTGTTACAGAAACCCTTAGAAGTTAGTCACCTATCCAAAACCACAAAAAAAAATCAGAAAAACAGGGCAAGGAAAAAAATTTCTCCCAGAAGACCCCTGAGCGCCCGCTCAGCTCTGCTGAGCGACCGCTCAGGGCCCGACTGGAAGAAATTTTTTTAAGTCCTATAAAAATCAGAAAAAATCAGAAAAAAAACAATACACAGCCCCATTACCCACGACCTATTTCCCCATTATCCCATGTTTTTAACCCTCAAACCCACTCCTAATCAAATTTTACCCTAATCTATACCCTATATATACATATACCTATTCCATATACTCCCCATACACTTTCAAACCTTAAACTCTCTCCCATATCCAAAAACACAAATCTTAAACACTTTTTCTCAGTTTCGATGGCACCCAAGAGATCCAGGACTATTGATAGCAGCAACACTGTCCTTACTGCTGATTCTTCAAGGGGTACTGCTGCGAGGCCTCGGTTGTTTGATAGGGCTGCGGAAGAGGAGTATACTAGGCTTCTGGGTAAGCCGATTTTGAAGGAGAGGGGGTTCTTACCATCGGGGAGGGATGGTGAGTTGTTGCCTATGATTGCTGAGAAGGGTTGGATTGCTTTCTGTGAGTCTCCTGAAGCAGTTCCGATGAGCGTAGTTCGCGAGTTCTATGTGAACGCGAAGGATGAGAAGAATGGGTATTCTGTTGTTCGGGGGATGACGGTGGATTATCACCCTGCGGCGATTCACCGTGTGATTGGGCAGCGACAGAGGAAGCCCACCGGAGGAGAATTGAAACGAGAAGACTGCTGAGGATTTTGACTTGGATTTGATTTGTGCTACCCTCTATAGGCCGGGCACAGTTTGGACCTTCAAGACTGGGACTAACGAGTATCGCCACTTTCCGGGGATTGCGATGAATAGGTATGCCCATGCATAGAATGCTTTTATTTGCGCTAATATTCTGCCCACTTCACATGCACATGAGGTCACAGTTGAGAGAGCACAGTTGTTATGGGGAATTTTGAATGAGAAGTACTATGTGGACCTTGGTGAGTTCATCTACCAAGGAATTTTGAAATTTTTGAGGGGAGCTAAGCACATGAACATCCCTTATGCATCCATGGTTACAAAGCTTTACCGAGCAGTTGTAGTTCAGTGGCCGTCTCATGAGCAGTTGCAGTTATCGGCTGCTCCTATTGACTCCGGGACTCTGCATGCGATGCAGGAGTGGATCGGTGGTGAGCCCGAGGAGCATGGGCTGGGTTATCGTCTTCCAGGAGGGCGTCCAGCACGAGGTGCTACCATGGCGAGGCTAAGGCGAGATGAGGCTGGTTCTTCCAGAGCTCGGGAGGGTGATGGGATGGCTGATGCCCAATATAGGAGGCTCTCGAGGAGGATGGATGCTATGTACGAGAAGCAGAGCAGGTTTGCTCAGGAGCTCACCCTTGCGCTTGGGACTGCTTTTAGGGGCCTTGAAGCTGACATCCAGTGACCAGTTTTTTGTGAGGACTCTGCATATCTGCCTCCTGATACACCACCCTCTTAGGGTGACAATGATGATGATCTCTCTGAGTAGGTATACCCTGTGTTCCTTTCTACCACCTTCACTAGGGACAGTGAAGATTTTAAGTTTGGGGGTGATAGTTAAGGAATATTTTGTGTGTGTCATATAGTTGCATATTCATGATAGTTTAGTTCATATAGTTGCATATTTTCTGCCATATAGTTTTTTTTATTTATAGCTTTATTTATCATGTCATGTAGCTCATGCATATACCATGATCCATTTTGCATTGATTTACCAATTAATTTGTGATGTTGATGCGAGTGTATTGATAGCGTTAAAGTGATGTTGAGTCTTGTAGGTTGATATGCATGCTAGAAACATTTGTAATTTCACTAAGTCTTAGAGAATGCATAAGGACTAGATTGTTGTTAAGGTTTGATGGTTTTCGAGGTTAATCTATTGATTATGCTTAGAATTTTATAATAGGTTCTTAGTGATAAAAGGCATGAAAAGAAAAATTGGAGTAAAAAATGAAATTCATTGCTAATTGTGGCTAGGCGTCAAATGGCTAGTAGTCGGCTCGTATTTTTATGCGAGTAGTCTAGGGTTGAGCAAGATGGAGCGAAACGCACTTGCTCAGAAATTTTGAAGAAAAAATAGAAAAAAAGAAGAAAAAAAAATAGAAAAGAGAAAAAGAAGAAAAAGAGTTAATGTATAATTGATCATGAGTGGGCTCTTTGGTATTCGAGTTATTAAGTTCTTAGGGGACTTTGTGCCTAGTGACCTAAGGCTTTTATAGTCTGAGATTCGCTAACCTAACGCTCGCTACATGGATACCATTGCATAAGTCTTTTGTGGATCTCACTCATTGCACGGTCAAATAAGCATTTGTTGTTATAAATAAAAAGCATGATTCTGTAATAAGCTCCAGAAATCTTGAAGTGTTATAAGTCATTTTATGCCTAGAATTTTATTCTTCGTATAATCATGTGATTACCTTGAGGATAGTCGAGTTATAGTAATTGATCTAGTTTTGAAGCATATTTGTTAAACATTTGCACACACCACGTTTCTGGTTGTATGTTAGTTTGCATGGTTTGATTGATATTTATTCGCCTAATTGCATTTGTTGAGATATCGTAAGTTGGTTGGTTTGGTCGTAGTAAGGGGGATCGCTGCATTTCATATAGATTGCATTCATGCATGTTTTTGTTTTATTTTTGAGTCTGTGACGCTTGAGGACAAGCATCAATTTAAGTTTGAGGGTGTGATAAATGGCATTTTATACCACTTAGAACGTCTTATAATGGCTTGAATTAATGTTTTGAAATCAAGAATTTTGTGTATTTGATGTATTTTTCTAGTGTTTGTGTATTTCAGGGTATTAATTACATTTCGTGAGAGATTTCATCAATAATAAGCCTTGGCATGTGTTTAACGTTGTAAGCTGGAAGATAGGAGCAGATTGCAGCGAAAAAATGGGAGAAAAACATAGTAGTTTCCAGTAGGGAGCTGAGCGCCCGCTCAGCTCTGCTGAGCGACTGCTCAGGAAGCTGAGCGCCCGCTCAGGAATGTTGAGTGGCCGCGCAGGGACGGGAAATCAGAATTAATATTTTAGACTCCTGATTCTGTTTAACTTCCAACTTCTGAGTTAGATGGGCTTTATAGGACTCCTATATAAGTAGATTTCAGAGACGTTTCACAAAGGCTGGATCGTAGTATTAATCGAAGAGCGAGGAGATAAGGAAGAAGACCGTTTTAGCACACCGCAACGAAGAGGAAGCATATTTTCTTGTGATTCTTTATTTCGTTGTAATGTTGGATGCTAGTTTTCTTTACTTTGAACCTATTTACTCTTGTGACGTACTCTGGTTTAATATAATTAGTTTTAGTTATTATTCTCATGTTATTATCATGTTTTCATATGAACCCATGATGACGATGAGTGCTATCATGGGCTAATCGTGATTGTGGGGTCGTAACGGATTTACTATGAAATTCTTTAGTTAGTTGTTTAATACCTTAGTGTGTGATGATTGTATGATATCTAGTATTGGTTGTGCTTATTCGTCTTATGTGAGTCGCGAACATATAAGATAGGGTGTTAATCTCTTGTGAAGCGACAGTGAATCTTGAGATTTAGAACTTGCCATGCTAGCATAGGTTCATGTAAGAGTATACATGATTAGTGGGTAACTTTAACCGTTTTATTTTCCCTGTGTAATCAAAAGGAATAACTTGTGCTTAAATCGTTATGTTATCAATTTCTGTAGACATATAGGGACTCAACATAATTGATGCCTATTTAACTTCTATCTTAATTGTGGATGCTTGGTAGAATGGTATTAGGACAACGAAAGTTGGCTTTTATCAGTTTCTTGTTATTCGATTAATATCCTCAATGTTGCATGTTAAGGGTAACAACAATGACTATTGAAGGAAGTAGTAATGAAGTTGTGATCTCATGAGTGTTTTAATATTGTTAGTTCAAGTGTTAATTAAGTGCTTAATTCTCATAGTTAATTGTAGTTAATAATTAGTTAATTAAATCTGAGTGTTATTGTCTTAATATTGAGAAGTAATCATACATTGGTGAGTGAGTTTAATTGAACATAATTAGTTCGAGTCTCTGTGGGAACGAACTAGAAAGTATTCTATATTACTTGCGAACGCGTATACTTGCGTGTGTTATTAGCGCGTGTTTTTGCCCTAACAATCTGATCCTTCTAAATTTGCAACTCTGGGATCGTCATCAGCACTGCCCGGGACAAAATGGACATCCATTTTCTGAAAAATAGCCTATTAATATTGCCTTTATCCATGAAGACATTATCTATATGTCACCAAGTTTCGTTGAGTATCCGTATAATAAATTACTTAAAATTTATATACTGCCTTAGTTGATAGAGCAAAAACTGTATAGAAGCTAAAGATTCTTCGTTTACATAGTAAATTTTATAAGCACTTTTAAATTTTGAGAATCTTAATTCTTAATACACAACTTCTTCAAAAATTAACAGTGTGTAAAATCCTTAAACCAAATCCGGAGATACGCCATTCCATACAACTTTATGATACACATTAAACTAAATCTGTATATCACAATAGTCTGTAGTATCCAAAGAGTTACCATTACTGGTCAAACCAAACCTTGCTCAAAATTAAATAACAAATTGTATAAGCAATAAAATATTTTGGTATAAAATAGGTAGACAACATCTTGACAACAACATACTCACTTGTTGAGCTAGCTCCCTAGTTGGTGAAAGAACAAGACACATGCATAATGGTCGGAACCCCAAATGCCAATGTTTTACCTGTGATCACAAAATCTTAAAAAAAACACATTATAAGACAATACCCAAAAACACAAATGACTCATCCAGAAGGGCACAAAATCGATACCCTCACACCTTATACCAAAACACGATGATGCTTATAAATTGCAAGTACACTGTGATGCTAACAATTGAAAATAATAGTACCATTTAGACATCGATTTTGCTTAATTGACTCATATCCATTAATTTGGAACAAAAATAAAATCTAGGGTTTTGTATATAATTGAAATCAGGTCGACCTCTTTTAGATCTAGGGTTCTAAGGTTTCACTTATTTGAAAATTGACCATCTCCTTTCAGTTTAGGATTTTAGTTTGAAGAGTAGAGGTAGGGGTTGTGTGTTTGTATGTGAGTCAGTGAGTGTGGATTTTGAGAGAGCTGGGAGAAATAGATAACGAGAGAGTGGTGAGAGACATCACATAGAGAGAAGGGAGAGAACATTGAGAGAAGGGGGCAAAGTTGGGGGAAATGAAAAAATAAATGAGGGAATGTTTATAAGTAAGGGGAAAGTGCAAGAAAGATACATCCGCGTTTTTTTTTTGTTTTTTTAAAAGTTAATGAGACAACGGTTTTACTTATAACCGATGTTTATAACATACTTTAACATCGATTTTGATAAAACTGATATAAAAAACTTTTTTAACATCAGTCAACAATATAACCGATGTTAAATGGGTGATGTCTATTGACTGTTTTCTTGTAGTGTGTTGTGTTGGCTGAGAAGTTGAGAGAGAGGAATATAAGGCATGCAAATGAAAAGGCTGAAAAGGACGAAAGAGAAAGGAAATATGCTAAAGAGATTCAAAAGTTTGAGCAAAGATCAAATGAACTGAAGGTAAATGGGTTGAGCAGGGTATCTAAAGATGGACTTTTTCTGAACATTAAGAGGGATTGAGATCATTGAAGAACTTGAAGTACTAGTCAAACTCATGGACCTAATTAGAAAAGAACCTGGTCATGAGAAATTTAAATAATCTTTGTAACTCAATATTTGATGTAATTGTAAGATGTATACAATGTACTTTGTAAATTTTCCAGTCTTACTGTATTTGATTTTAGCTTGGGGTTAGTCTTGTTATCAGGCATGAATTTGTGACAAGCAATCTCCTCACAAATTGGGGGAGATTGTTGTGCAAGACATGCTTGTACATAACAATACTAAGTCACGCTGCCAACCCTAAAAATAAGTTGTATGATAATCTAATTTTGTATTTTGTAATTGTATTTCTTGATTATGTAAAAATTCTAAGTAGATTAGACTAGAGGATTTTTCTGTGAACAGTCTTCAAGTTAAGGAATAAACTCTGGAAGAAGATCAAATCCTGATCATGGCTCAGAGAGAAGTGTAGCAACTTGGATTTGAATAATTTTGTTATAGGAAAAATGTTCTAAGTCAAATATCGAGAAGTCACAGATCAAGGGATACTGAGAAGTCTGTCGAGAAGTCCAAAATGACTTATCGAGAAGTCCCAAGAGATATCGACAAGTTATTTGTGCATGTAGAGATTTCAGTTATCGACAAATCAAAAAGTCTATATAGAGAATCGGAGATATCGACAAGTCATTTCTGCGTGTAGAGATCTACAGATATCGACAAGCCAAATATTCATATAGAGAACTAGAGATATCGACAAGTTAGAAGCCTATGCACAGAACTTGAGATATCGACAAGTCATTCTACATATAGAGAACCAGAGACCTCGTCAAGTCAAAGACACATGTAGAGAACTCAAGATATTGATAAGTCATTATACTTATCGATATGTTCCATCTCTACTGAACAAAAGATATCTCGACAAATTATCTCAAAATTCAGAATGCAGAAAAATTCAATATTCAAGATTATTAATCAACAAAAAATTTATTCACTGGATTTGAAAGTCTATAAAAACGGCTTGAAGAATACAAGATCAAGGGCCAAGATTCACTGGACAAGGGATGGTCACATACCTACAAGATTCTGCACATATTTGCTAATGTTGAAAATAGAAATAGACAAGATAGCTTTAGAAACTGTGGTAATACAGTTTAGTGCAAGTTTTGTAAACCCTTGTTGTTGGTCTATAAAGCATGCATGAGTTTTTAGTTTAGAAGTTATGAAACAAATCTATTAAATATCTTGTATTCCCTCTCAAAATTTATAGCCGAGTTCTTATTTTCAAGAACACGGATTTGTAGCAAAACAAATTTGATCAATACAATCAAGTGAGTTTTTGATATTTTGTTCGTATGTGTATTGTTAAACAATTTATCTCTACAAGTTCATATATGCTTTGTTCATTTATAAGCCAAACACTTTCAAAGCAAATTTAAATTCAAAAATACACATTCACCCCCTCATCTTTGTATAGTTCACTGAACTCAATATCTAACAAATATAATTATATAAAAAAAAGACGAAAGCGTTTATCTCACATATTTATATCGTCTCAATCCATTATACTATTTTTTTAACTTTTTGAATTAATAAATAATAAAATATACAATTACCTTATATTCTTCTAAATATATATTATTATCGTTTGTATCTCTTAAATTTTTCGGGACTTCTTCCTTTAAGCTTTTTGCAATTTTTTAGATAAATAATTTAGGAAAGCCTTGACTAACAAGTTAGGTAGTTTAAAATTTAATTGTAACTTTTAAGATAAATAATTTTGGAAAGACTTAAAATATTTGATCGATCGTCTTGACTAACAAGTTAGGTAGTTTAAAATTTAATTGTAACTTTTAAGATACATAATTTTGGAAAGACTTAAAATATTTGATCGATCGTTAAATTTCCAATAAATCATCCGATTTGTCAAAATCACTTGATAAATTCAAATCAAAATCTCAACCGAATAGTTCCGCTTTTTAAAATATGTCCGTAATAATGAGTACAACAATAAAAGAACATATAATTTTATATATTAATGCATTTCTCATGTGTTTTAACATTGTAATTACACAATATTTCTTTTATTTTTCAATGTAGCGCATATACAAGTAACGCTATCATATTTAATAATTTTTTAAAAATACTTTTATTGTGTCACCGCGAGCACGAATTCGTGTCCTTTTTAAAAAAAAAACTGAAATATCACTAATTTATACACCTATGCGTATATTTATAAAAAAATTCGGGACTTCTTCCCTTTAAGATTTCTGTAATTTTTTAGATAAATAATTTAGGAAAGCCTTGACTCAAAAGATATGTATTTTTAAATTTAATTTCAAATTTTTAAATAAATAATTGTGAAAAGTCTTAAAATATTTAACCGGTCGTTAAATCTCCAATAAATCATCTGGTTTGTCAAAAATCACCCAATAAATCACAAATCGATACATAAACTGAATAGTTCAAATTTCCAATACACGTCCATAATCATGAGTATAAAAATAAAAAAACCTATAATTTTATATATTAATGCATTTTTGCACATGTTTTAACATTGTAATTATAAAACATTAATTTTATTTTCAGTTTAGCGCATATACAAGTAAATGCTATCATATTTAATAATTTTCTAAAAATATTTCTATTGTGACGCCGCGAAGCGCGGTTTATTTTCCTATTTTTTTAAAACTGAAATATCACTAATTTATACACCTATGTCTATATCATTAATTATTATCATATCATATTATTAAAAATTCAAATCAACGAAAAGTAAAAATGTGTCAAGATTATAAACAAAACAAACCAGCAGAACTCAACCGCGGGTAAGCTTCTCAACGAGGGCGGGGAAATGTGGAATCCATCATAACCCGACTCGAATGGAGCCGCCTTGTCCCGCTTAAATGGGGAATGGGGATAATGACGAAATTTAAAATTTTAATCCGTTTAAATAAAGGGCATGTATGTTATTTTATGATCCTTGCGGGTAAAATATGTCACGCTGTGAATATAATATAATATAATATTTTATAGCGTGTAGTATAACCTATTTATCTATTATATATATAATAGAGCAATTAGGGGGTTCATTGATACATTTTATTTCTTGTAAAGTTATTAAAATACCCCTAATAATTATATATGTTAATAACTTTTCATTTAATATACACATATTAATTACAACTGATGTGAATGTATTATTAGTCTAACATAATTACATATATTTATTACTATTTCATCAATTTAAAAAATATATAACTATATATATATATTACATCTATCTTAATCTATCTTAAAATTGAACATAATTTTTAACACAATTTTAAAAATTTATTATTTTGAGTGAATATATTAAATGTAAAAACTATTTTTAAGAAAATAAAATATGTTAGTGTACTAAGACTTCAACGTAAATAGCCAAATTATTTTTATATGAATAGTACAAGGAACTATTATTAAAAAACATATTTGTCATTATACGACCAAAACTAAAAATACAAAAATATTAGATCGAAGGATATACGTGATATAATGCTAAAAGTTTTAAACGTGTATAAAAATAACAAATATTGAACTTTAATATATATTAGAAACACAGTTGAACAAATTTGTGGGGTCATTAATCTTAAGATTTAAGTGTGACGATCAGAAATTAGTTTTATGTGGATTTTATAATAAACTATTATAAGAAAGTATAGTTCTTATCATACGACTGAAACTAGGCGTACACAAATATTAGATCGAAAGATATATGTAATATAATGCTAAAAGTTTTAAACATATTTACCTATAACAAATATCGAACTTTCATGTATATAAGAAAACAGTTGAGCAAATTTGTAGAATTATTAATCGTACGATACAAATTCTTTGGAGATAATTAATTTCACAATACATATTTTCCCCAAAATCAATAATCATGTAACTTATTTATCACAAAATTTATTCGTATTTTAAACATACGCGTGCCGTGCACGGGTTAAAGAGCTAGTTGTATATAATAAGTTATAATTTATTTATATCAATTATATATAATATAATAGAAATATTGAATAATTTATTTAAAATGAATTATGCATCTATTTTAACATTATATAACATATTATAACAAATAAATTTTTTATTGATTAAAAACTAATTATTAAACAAAGCGACTAAACATATTGATAATTAAATTTTTGCCCCGTGAAACGAGAATGGGTTAATATTGTAAATTTATACGCGAAAATGGAGCGGGTACGGGACAAATTTTTTCCGGCCCCCAAATTTGTCGAACAAATTGTAGCTAGATCCAATAAAACTATTAAGCCCAATAATAAGACAACAATAGGGCACTTACGTCAATTTAACATCCCAACGTCCCTTTTCACGTTCCTCTTGTTCTCCCCGAAAACAACTAGCCGTTACAATTTTCCCCCAAATCTCTTAAAACCCTAATTTCATTACAAAAAACACATTCATATAAATACACACACAATCATCCTCAATTTCATTACAACAAGCAATCAAATCAATACATCCTTGATTTCATTGCTTCTGCTCTAATCTCAATTATTGTTACTCTCGCTCTTAATCTCATTACTTAATTGTGTTTTAATTTGATTTTAATTGTATTTTGTATATCTAATACTTGTTTTGCAGGGCTTTTTATATTGCTCTGTGTTTGATTGTTTTTGTTGTATCTATTTGTCTGTATTTTTTTTTATTGCTAACGTTATGGATGCAGGAGCAGCGAATTCTTCGTATAACAAGGCGACTCACTATCGATCTCCTCTTCAGAAAAAGAATTCTCGAGACGACGTATGTGTGATTTCCTTTTCTTGATAAATAGTATGAATATGTTTGTGTGTTTGTGTAATTGATTTATATTGAATTGTGCTCTAGGCTTTTGTTTGATTGTTTATTTAAAAATTTTAATTCGAGAAATTAGCTAGGGTTTGGTATTGAGTTGACTCAAGTTTTGTATGATTGTTGTTAATTGACATAAGTCGTTGATTGAAATAGGCAGATGTGTAATATACGTGTGTTCGTACTCTTGAATGTGTCTGAATTCCTTGAACATATATGTGTTTGTGTTTTTATGTTTTACAACTAAAATTAGCTAGGGATTGGTCTTGAACTGTTTTATGTGCGTAAATATTAAGGACTGACTTTTTTGGTTTGGGGTATTGTTTTGATTGTTGTTAATTGACATTGAGTCTTTGATTTGTATGGGTATATGCTTGTGATTGTTATTCTGATTTTTCTATATTGGTTCGTAATTGCAGTTGGATAGGTTTATTCCGAATAGATCTGCGATGGATTTTGACTATGCTCAGTACATGTTGATGGAGGCGAGGAAAGGTAAGGAAAATCCAGCTGTGAGCTCCCCATCCAGAGAAGCTTACAGGAAGCAGCTAGCTGAAACTTTCAACATGAATAGAACTAGAATTCTAGCTTTCAAGAACAAGCCACCAACCCCTTCCAAGGCTGTTCAAATTGAATCCTTAGCGGCAGCTGCTCACCAAGCCAAGCCCAAGACTCGTCGCTACATTCCACAGGTAGAGAAACACACCACACATAGTATTCGTTCTGCATTTGGATGTTAGATTTTAGTCTTAATCAACTTTTATATGTTACAGTTCTAACTGTCTTCTGGTTGATAATGCAGACATCTGAGAGGACCCTAGATGCTCCTGATCTTGTGGATGATTACTACTTGAACTTATTAGACTGGGGCAGTGCAAATGTTCTTGCCATTGCTCTTGGAAACACTGTATACCTGTGGGATGCTTCTAATGGTGCTACTTCCGAACTGGTCACACTTGATGAGGAGAATGGTCCAGTGACTAGCGTTAAATGGGCTCCTGACGGGCGCCACATTGCCGTTGGTCTGAACAATTCTGAGGTTCAGCTTTGGGATTCAATATCCAATAAACTGGTTAGTTAAAGTTTTTGTGCTATTTAGTGATTAAAGCTTTAAATACTACTATAGCAAATTACACAGCTTAACTTGTATTCCCTATATGCAGCTAAGGACTTTGAGAGGGTGCCACAGCTCCAGAGTTGGAGCACTTGATTGGAACAATCAAATTTTGACTACCGGGGGGATGGATGGTCAGATTGTCAACAATGATGTAAGAATTAGAGATCATATTGTTGAGACCTATAGAGGACACCACCAAGAGGTTTGTGGACTACGATGGTCAGCCTCCGGCCAGCAGTTAGCTAGTGGAGGAAATGATAATCTCCTACACATATGGGATAGGTCCACGGCTTCGTCAAATTCCCCAACACAGTGGCTTCACAGGCTCGAAGATCATACTGCTGCTGTTAAAGCTCTAGCATGGTGTCCGTTTCAAGCGAATTTGCTTGCCTCCGGAGGAGGTGGAGGTGATAGATGCATTAAGTTTTGGAACACCCACACTGGCGCATGCTTGAATTCCGTTGATACAGGCTCACAGGTCTGTTCTCTGTTGTGGAATAAGAATGAGCGAGAGTTGCTTAGTTCTCATGGTTTTACTCAGAATCAGCTTACTCTTTGGAAGTATCCATCAATGGTCAAGATTGCAGAACTTACTGGTCATACATCTAGGGTACTTTTCATGTCTCAGGTACATATCTAATTTTAATACCTCGAATATGTGAGAATGATTGATTGTATGCAATTTTGTTCCTTAATTTCCTTTACTGATTTTTTTTTCTGGCTTCCATTTTAGAGCCCAGATGGATGCACTGTTGCATCTGCAGCTGCAGATGAAACACTAAGATTCTGGAATGTATTTGGAACTCCTGAAGTGGCAAAACCTGCGTCAAAGGCAGCTCAGGAGCCATTTGCTCACCTGAATCGCATTCGGTGAAGTAGAAGATATTGTAATCCGTGTCGGTAAAGATTGTAAAGAACCATAGAAGAGCTAGGGACTTGAATGCATGCATATTACCAGTTTAGGTCCTTTAGTACCAATTAGTTGATATATAATTCATTCATTTTTGTATAGAATAGAAAACACATACACTCGTTGTGACGTGTGCACTGAATGAATTTAGTTGACATCATTTCAATTATATGTATTGGTTGTTACTGCTAATTTGTATCGGATTCTAACTAAAAAGAATAACGGTTGTGGTTTTGTGAACTGGAATAGGCAGAATAATAAACATGTTTCCATAGCTCTGTTTCTGTAAGACTTCTTAAGGAAAACACTTTTTTTATTCTAGTATTGCAATGAAAGACAATGGAATTTCATTCTAATACTGGATCTTGTGACCTTTGTTGAGGAAATTGAGGTTGTCCCATGACAATGCCGGGTTGTCCAGCAGCAGAAGGTCCAGACCGAGAGTCGCCTCTGTTCTTTGCTGATTGCACCGTTACGTATGACAGGATTCCAAGAACAACAGTTGTGAGGGACAGAATAGCAGCTGCAGCAAATACTCCAGGCTTTATAACATAGCAAGAGTAGTTGCCGTAGTACAAGTACTTTGCATGTTCACCATTCTTATCACTAAGCACCGCACCGCGTAGCAACAGAAGGAATGCTACAAGAAATGTTAACCTGCAAAATGATTTCACTTACAAGCTCAAAATTCCTCATTGTAGAACAATCCTTTATATTAATGCTTTATGAATAATGTTGCATATGTGGTTGCTGCTACTTGTTCAATGAACAAAGCTTGTTTTAATGGTTACACTCAAAAACAAAACAAAGGCTAAACTTTTAGGCTATAGAGAATTATCAGATGTGGAATATTGCGGGCTAGAAGAAGATTTACATGATTACCAGGACACGCCAGAGCAGAATCGTGCCACCATCCAGCTAGATTCGGATTGATAAGGCACTCTTCTGCGAGAAAGAGAACCGGTCGCACCATCAATTATAACCTGAGCCATCACAAGAACCACTGCAGCTATCAATCCTAGAGCTAGAGCTGGACTCCGGGGATGTGTGCAGTCAGATGAAGACGAGTCAGAGTCAAGTACCTGACTCATCTGCCATTTTATTCGAGAGATGTTATGATTCTCCATAACGGTTCAATCAACTTACAAAATGCAAGCTAACATGTAATGAACGGACTCAGATAATTAAATCAGATTAAATATTAACTAACCGTACCTTGATCCTCTTGGCTTCTGCAAGAAAACTTAAAGCAGTGGCTGCAAGACCCAGAAACCCCACCGTTATGCACACAGACAATACTTTTCTTTCCATCTCTCTCTCTCTCTCTCTCTCTCTCTCCCCCTCTCTTCCCCCCTCCCTCTCTCCCTCCCTTTCTCTCTCTCTCTCTCTCTCTCTCTCTCTCTCTCTCTCTCTCCCTCTCTCTCTCTCTCCCTTCCTCCCTCTCTCTAATTATGCAACTCTTCTTCTTTTTCTCCCTAAAACAGCAATTTATACTTGTTTACACATCCTTGTGTAGTTGCTGTCTATAACCTGAGAATAGAAAGACGTGTGACAATGCATTTGTATCAAATTTGGTTGCCTCATAATTAAAGTAAAAAAATGTAAATTGACAATTACATTATCTAAAATAGAATCTGTTCCCATTTTAGGAGTGTACAGTCATGATCACAGTACAGACAATATTACAGTAAGTGATATTATGAGTTCATTAAATTTTAATTTAAATGAACATCTTTTATAGTAAATCAAGTCTAGTTTATATAATGTTAATTATAGAACCTGAATTTATACTAATTAAATAGCTCTGCTTGAGTAGAAATTCTGATTTAAAGTAACTACAATGATATTAGACTAGGCCCTAGGGGTGTAAACGAGCCAAACCGTTCTGCAGCAGCCAGATGAAACACTGATTTTGAAATGTTTTCGGAACTGCTGAAGTGGCAAGACTTGGACCATAGGCAAGCACAAGAACCATTTGCTCACTCGAATCGCGTCTGGTAAGGTAAAAGACTCTTGTGATCTGTTAACAAAGATTGTAAAGACCGCAGAAGAGCTAGGTACTTGAACATATATTTCAGCTTTAGGTCCTCAAGTATCGTAGAACTTAGAGGAGGCTAAACTTTCAGGCTTGATAGGATGATCAGAAGTGGAAAACGGCAAGTTAAAGCCCCTGTCCAGCAAAGCAGAGTACAGCCACTTCAACTTATTTTTCTTTTTCCTTCCTTTTCTCGCTCTTATGGCTGAAATTTGGTATAAACCCTACTCTGGGTTAAAGTCAAATAATGTGACTAAAATTAAGATATGAATGCCTAGAATTAAGGAAAGAATGAGGCAAGTTTCCTTCCTGAAAATGGAAGAGGCGCGCCCTTTGAATTAAGGAAGGGCGCACCCTGTATTTTTGAAGGATTATTGGTTTGATGCACTCCGTAAACATTGAAGGCGCGCCCTCGTGAGAAGGAGGTTTTGGTTAATACCCTCGAGTTGATTCCTTACCTGTGGAAAATGTCCAGGGCGCGTCCTAAAGTAGTAAAGATGATTTGATGAGATATTAGTGTGGCTGAGTTTTCAAGAGGATTCAAGGAAAATGGAGATGATTATTACTAACGTATTTGTTGCAGGTACTCTATTGAAGAACTCTTTCCTGTAGTATATCAACAGAAAGGTCGTGTTCGTGGTCAGAGACCTCCAGAGGTATGCCTGGACGGAAGGCCTCCTCCTGTAGTCAATGAGTGTCCTCATTGGGGATGTGAGGTAAATTTAGGTGTGTGCTTTGGGAGTTCTGTCTCTGTAGTCAACGGGTGTCCTCGTTGGGAGACTTCGGAGTATCCTGCACTTTGCAACCAAAAGCTTGGGATCACTTGTCCTGTAATCTGGTAGGGGCTCCTTACCGGGGGACAAGGATGCGTCCAACATTTGGGGTGAACCACGGCTATACATGCATCCACGGACTAGAGAAACCGCTGGTAGCGGAGGGTTATCCTTGGCCAGGGAGATGCCTTATCCGTGAAGTCTCGAAGCCGCGGACGAGCCTTGGGCCTTTGTGGTTGGACTCCATCGGTGGACATTCCTAAAGCTAGTAGAAGACGGTTTCCAGTGGGTTTCCCACTGGACCTCGGAACAAGAGGTCTAGGCCCATTAGGTTTCTTATTCCCCAAAAACTACGTTGGCTTGATTCCCTATAAATAGGGATACATAGGCAAATTTCAAGGGGTCAGAAGCGAGAGCGTAAAGGAGCCACCACTAACCCTAATCAATCTCAGCCACCAGTAACCACCACCACCAAACACTGTTCATATTTTACGACGAACGCTGTTCATCAAATCCACCGATTACTGTTCACGTTTTCGACGAAGAACCACCATCACAGATCTTGTTTCTGGCTATGAACCTCAGACTTTGTTGCTCCCAAATTCCTCCGTCAACAAATTGGCACTGGAAGGAGGGGCTAATCAAGATCTGCATCTAGGAGGAAAGATGTCTCAATACCGTGACGAAAGTTTTTATGATGGAAGTTCTGAAGATGAGTCTGATCATGGCTATGATTGCCATGAGCCTTATGTTCCGCCAATGACTGACCGCCCCACCCCAGATGTTGGGGGTCAACCGCCTGTGCTGATCAGCAACGCTAACTTGCTGGAGCAACTATATCGTATGAGAGATGCTCTGAACGGGTTCGACTCAAGGCTGGGCACTGTGAAGCGACGCAAGACCAGAAGGGGCCTTCGCCATAATCGTGCTGCTCACGCACCTGGGAAGGCTCCTATGACTGATAGGGATGCCTTGGCCGGGTGCGATCGAACTGGAGATGGGCGTATACCAATAACCCCGCGACGTCTGAACTATTCCAACGATGTAACCCTGATTGCTGAACTTGTGGATGAAGATGTTGATGGTCGAGAAGTACTACGGGCAGATAACCGGGTAGTTACGCACCCACACCGGTCCGGGCGTAGTCTTGAGGAACGTCGGCAAGCGGAGTCCATGCCGGAGAATGAGCAACGAGGCTTTGCAGCTTTAAAGGATCGCTTGGGCGACGATGATCTAAGGATGTTGCTGCTAGAATGGAAAAAAGAGGCCGATCGCGAAGATGTGACGCCCCATGGTAAAACGCGTGTGCCCCTGAATTCTCATGAGAATCAGGAGCGGCATCGCGGTCATGAGAGAGCTCCTCCCCGCAGATCGATGGACCGGTATGGTCGAGGATATGGAAGTGACCGTTGGAGAAGACCCCAATGGAGGTCGAGGTAGGTATTTAGATGGATACCGCCGCAACAACTATCATGGTCACAAGGATGCCCGCTGGTATAGTCGAGCTAAAAGCGATAGCTATGCTGATTACTACGGTCATAGGGATGTGATAAACTATGATCGCGAGATGGCTCAGGACCGCGGTCGAGGTCAAGGAGAAAATCTGGAGGGAAATCAGGGACGAAACTGAGAAGTGATTGTGATACCTGAGGACGCCCAAAACACCAACCACCAACAAGCTCCTCCAGGTAGGGATCAGGTAGTAGTACCTCCACCTTAGCCCCAAGGTCTGCAGCCTCACATGCAAACTATCCCAGGTGTGGGAACTTTCAATGTAGATGATCTGAAGAGGCTGCTCAACCACTTGGAAGGTAGAGTAACGGCCATGGCCGAAATTCCTTCTCCATTCTCTGTAGCAGTAAGAAAAGCTCAGTTGCCGGCCGAATATCGTAACACTACTAGCGATCTCCGTTTTCATGGAAGTTCGGATCTTATGGAATTCTTGGGCCGATTCAATATAGAGATGGACGTGTATCAAGTCCCAGACTTGGCTCGATGTCGGCTCTTGGCGGCGACTTTTAGGAAGAGCGCCCAACAATTATTTCAGAAGCTCGGACCGGGGGTGATCACTTCCTGGGACCAAATGAAGACGCTGTTCTTGACCAAGTTCCAAGCCGCTGTGAGATATGCTTCGTCCATCACAACTCTTTCCAACGTCAAGCAACAACGCTGAGTCCACCAGCGTAAAAGGTGCTTCGGACGAAGCTTTGAAAAGTTTTTTGATAGCAGGGTTGAGGGTCAGCTCGTATTTCTGGAAGCATTTACAGGGAAAAGACCCAGCTACTCTGGCAGATGTTTTTGCTTTGGCAGAATCATTTAAGGTCATAGAAAAATCTCTGGCAGAGGTACATCCAACTTTGCAAACAAGCCAGAAAGGTAGAGCGACGAAGAGAGACAGATCTCCAAGCCCAAGATATCGAAGGAGTAGTCGAAGCCTGAATCGGGTAAATGCTACGACCACAAGGAGGGAATGGAGCCCTCCCTCGAGTTATGACAACAGAACGATCAGATACACGCCTTTGGCCGCATCTATTGAACACATCTTTGAGGTAAACAAGAACATGGGGCTGTTTAAAAAACATGAGGCTCTATCATCTTGGTAAAGCAAAAATAAGAAGAAATATTGTGAATACCACAAGTCATCCGGACACAACACACATGAGCGTCGGCAACTGAAGGATGAGATCGAAGCTCTTATCAAGGAAGGATATCTTGGCGAATGGGTGGTGAAGGAAGTAAGGAGACATAAAGATGGTGCCGACGGGGTAGAGGAAGAAGGAGGTCGTGCCCCTCAGGGGTCTAACAACGAAATTCTGGAAGAAAATAAGTTCGTCAGGGATGGTAGCATCCGAGAAATCTACATGGAGATCCTGGGATGGAATGCAGTAACAGAGCCTTGGCAAGGTATGCAAGGGAAGCCCGATTCAGACATCTAACCGACATTCACAGGGTGGAGACTCGGCCACCCAAAGTATTTAAGGGCAAATCCATAGATATCACCTTCAGGGAAGCAGATGCCCGGTGGGTGCACCACCCTCACAATGATGCACTGGGTTATTTCCATCCAAATCGGAACCAAGAATGTCCATAGAGCCTTCGTAGACAATGGAAGCTCGGAAAACATCCTCTACTACAACACTTTTAAGAAGATGGGGTTACCTGATCGGGACATGTCAGGAGAAGATTTTTGGGTCTACGGTTTCTCTGGTGAAGGAGTTAGAGTCATGAGATCAATTCGATTGCCGTGTACCTTGGCGGAAAGTCCGTTGTCCGTAACAAAGATGCTCGAGTTCAAGGTTCTAAATCAGGTTTCATCCCACAACGTGCTGCTAGGACGACCTTTTCTTAGGGAAATGAGGGTCATCACTTTAATCCACCATCTTACCATCAAGTTTCCAACCCAAAAACGGAGTTGAAAGCATAAAGGGCTCTCAATATGACTCTCGAGAATGTTACAGGCAAGCTATAAGGGGCTTTAGGAGAAAGGATGTCTGAAACGAAGATGCATCAAATGATGAACGAGAAAGAAGTATCGAACAACCGATCGAGGAAATTCGGGTCCATTACTATGTTGAGCGAGAAAATGAATGTCCCTCTGAATTGCCTCCGACGACGTTATTCTTAGAAGACACAATCAGGATTGAAATGTTGGAAGAAGAAGAGCCCCCAAATGACATAATCCAAGCAAATTTCAACAGGGAACGGCTCGAAGGAAGATTTGATGTCTTACAGTGTCTTGGACAAGATATGTATAAGGTAGATGCCCCTCTCCATGAGGGCGCGCCCTTATCCTCAAGAAATCCAAAGGAAGTGGATGCCCCTATGACACAGGGCGCGCCTTCTGGGCAGAAGAAGTTGATGCTCCTCTCCAAGAGGATGCGCCTTCTATGCAAAATGATGAGGATCATAATCAGCTCGACTTAGATCCATGGATACCAATGCCAACGGAAAAGATAGGGCCAGTGGAAGACACGATTGAAACCCATGTCGATAAAAAGGATCCAAGCAAAGTCTTGAGAATTGGATCTCAGTTGGCTCCGAGATTGAAAGAAGGGCTTTCAATATTTCTCTTGGCAAACCTTGATGTATTTGCGTGGAGCCATTCAGATATGGTGGGAATTGACCCAAAGGTCATGTGCCATCGATTGAACATTGATTCCAAACGCAAAGGGGTCCGACAAAAGCGCAGGGTCGTAAGTGGGGAAAGGGCTGTTGCCTTGACAGAAGAAGTAGATAGACTCTTAGATGTCGGACTAATCAAAGAATCTTTTTACCCAGATTGGTTGACAAATCCGGTGTTAGTGAAAAAACCTATCGGCAAGTGGGGAACATGTGTGGACTTCACCGATCTAAACAAAGCGTATCCAAAGGATAGCTTCCCTTTGCCAAGAATTGACCAGTTGGTCAATGCTACGGCAGGACATGCCCTGCTGAGCTTCATGGACGCATACTCTAGCTATAACCAAATCCCCATGTATGGTCCTAACCAAGAACACACTTCTTTCATTACTGATAGGGGGCTCCATTGCTATATTGGGACGCCGTTTTGTTTAATTAACGTTGGGGCAACTTATCAAAGGTTGGTAAACAAAATGTTCAAGGGACAAATCAGAAAGACAATGGAGGTGTACGTGGATGATATGCTTGTGAAATCTAAAAGAGCGGAGGATCATATAGCGGACTTGGCTGAGATGTTCCACATTTTGAGAAAATATAGAATGAAGATGAATTCCCAGAAGTGTATATTTGGTGTGGGATCAGGGAAATTCTTGGGGTTCATGGTTAACCACCAAGAAATCAAAGCCAATCCTGCAAAGATCAAGGCCCTGCTGGACATGAAATCTCCCACCAACATTAAGCAAGTGCAGAGTTTAACCGGAAGGATTGCGGCGCTAAATCGATTTGTATCAAAGTCCTCAGATATATGCAAAGAATTCTTTAAAGCAATTAAAGGAATGGGAAAAGACTTCGTGTGGACCTCGGAATGTGAGGAGTCCTTTCAAAAAATCAAAGAACAATTGGGAAACCCTCCCATGTTGGCCAAGCCAGAGGATGGAGAGACATTGATCATTTATTTGGCAGTCTCAGAGTATTCGATCAGCGCGACATTGGTAAAAGAAGCAGAAGGTTGACAGTCGCTGATATACTATGTCAGTAAGAGGTTATTGGATGCAGAGACTAGATATACCAGCATGGAGAAATTAGTGTACGCCCTTATCCTTGCGGCACGGAAGTTAAGGCCATATTTCCAAGCTCACCGAATAGAGGTCCGCACTGCTTATCCTCTCCGGCATATTCTACATAAATCAGAATCATCAGGAAGAATGCTAAAATGGGCGATAGAGTTGGGATAATTTGATTTGGAATATTGCCCTCGTAAAGCAATCAAGGGACAAGCGTTGGCTGATTTCATACTTGAGTTTGACTCTGAAGTTGACGATAAGGCTATAGTGTTGGCAGAACCTTCCTCACAAGAGAATCCTCCTAATAACATGAGAGAAGAGTTCCCGCACCCTTGGTGGATCTTGCATGTCGATGGGGCCGTAAACAATAATGGAGCAGGAGCCGTGATTATTTTGATCACCCCGGAAGGGCATCGTCTGATGAGTGCCATTCACTTCAAGTTTTACGTCACTAACAACGATGTTGAGTATGAAGCATTAATCAATGGTTTGAAGATAGCTCTGAAAGTGTGGGTTGTGAACTTGATCGCTCGAAGTGACTCAGAGTTAGTAGTGAACCAAGTCAACGGAGGTTTCCAGGCCCGAGGACCTCGGACAGAGCTATATATGAGATGTGTGCAGCGTCTACTGGAAAGGTTTGGAAGTGTTAGGCTAAAAGGTGTACCGAGGGAAGAAAATAGCAATGCAGATGCTTTGGCAAAGATGGGGTCGCAAATGGACAGCGTTCAACTTGGGCAAATCCCTTTGGGGATCCAAGAAATCCCGAGTATTCCAGAGGTAGGGGTGTTCCAGACACAGGAGATCCCACATGAAAATTGGATGACTCCCATTCATGACTATATTCGAATGGGAACTTTGCCATAAGACAAGTTACAGGCTCGATGCCTTCGCTACCAGGCTGCGAAGTACGTTGAATATGATGGAGTGTTGTATAAGAGGGGGTTTAACCAACCACTGTTACATTGTGTAGATCTAGAAGAATGGAATTATATTCTTAGGAAGGTACACGAAGGTATTTGTGGCAATCACTCGCGGGGTGGTTCGTTGGCGATGAAAGTCCTCAGACAAGGATATTACTGGTCAACCATAAAAGAAGATGTCTTCAAGTTTGTTAGGGCATGTGATCGCTGCCAACGATTCGCTAATTATTCCAATGCCCCGTCGGCATCTATCACTTCGCTGGCAAGTCCTTGGCCTTTTACCATGTGGGGGATTGATCTCATTGGGGAATTTCTCAAGGCCAAAGGGGTTGTGAAGTTTGTTGTGGTGGCTGTTGATTATTTCACAAAATGGGCGGAAACTATGCCACTGGCCACGATCACGGCAAAGAAAATCAAAGACTTTGTCTTCAACTCCATAGTCTGCAGGTTCAGTATCCCATATAAACTCATATCAGATAATGGAAAACAGTTTGATAGTAAAGAGCTAAAGAAGCTTTGTGAAGAATTGAACATCAAGAAAGATTTTGCTGCGGTTTACCACACACAAAGCAATGGTCAGATAGAAGCCATAAATAAGATTATCAAACACACTTTAAAGGCTAAGCTGGAAGAAAAGAAAGGAGATTGAGGAGATGCCCATGGTCCTTTGGTCTTACAACACAACTCCTAGATCGACCACGGGAGAGTCCCCTTTTTTGCTAACTTACGGATATGAGGCTATGGTCCCCGTAGAGGTAGGAGATGGATCTCTACGAAGGAATTTGTTTGTTGAGGAAGATGCGAAAGTTAACCAAAGGCTCCACCTAGATTTTCTGGACGAAGCCAGAATGAACTCTCAGTTGAAGCTTGCTGCATATCAGCAGAGAATTGTAAGGTATTTTAATAAGAAGGTGAAGTCTGTGCCTTACAAGGTGGGAGATCTTGTGTTGCGAAAAGTCATGCCGAATAATATAATAGCTCAATATGGGGTGCTTGGAGTTAACTGGGAAGGACCATACAAGGTCAAAGCTATATTTTGGAAGGGAACCTATCGTTTAGAGGATTTGGATGACAAGCTTATTCCCCGGGCTTGGAATGCAGAGCACTTGCGGAAGTACAATCAGTAGGGTGTGGTTTCAGCACCCTCGTTCTTATAACTGATTTTTATGTAATAGACTAGTAGCAAATAAATTCCTCCTAGTCTAGGGGGATAGTATACATGGTTACGAACCTTGGAATTAGCTGAAGGATAAAATTTTCAAATAATTTCCCCACAGAGCATAGTAGTCATGGGACTGGTGTAATTTGTACACTAGAGCGCATTATCAGTAAAAGAAAAAAGTTGCTTCAAATTGCTTTATATGCTTGGTTTATATAAGAGAAAGTTAGGGCGCGCCCTCAGTAAAGAGCCCCTTAATGATAAAGGAAAAGTTATTTGTAATACACAAACAAAAGATATCCATGACATCTAAGGAATATGTACTAAGAAACAATTTTCTCTAAATCAGAAATTGTAAGGCCTCATATCTAAGAATATCTGATTTGGAAGAATATTATGTTCTATGTCCACCCATGGTTAAAATATCAAGGCGCGCCTTTATTGTAAGACGCGCCTCAAACTTCCGTATACTTATCAAATCTTGTCAAAGCAAAAATAGAAGTGTATGATTGTCTAGAAAAAACTAAGACAAAACCCTGTATAAAATAAGGCGCTCCCTAATGATAGAGGCGCCTTGACAAATTTTATATGCATACTGAAAGAAACAAAGTTAAATGAAACCTTACGATAGTCATAATGCAAATTAAAGAGTAGCAAAACATACAGTCATACAAATTTGCACAACATCAAAAGAGGGCTGGAACCTCAATGTATATAAAAAACCAGGATTAAAAGGACAAGACTAAACAAGAAGATTAGGGCGCGCCCTCGGCATTCTCAGTTGGGGGAATCGACTGAAGAGGAATTGTAGGGTCGACTTCAAGCGCGTCCTTAGAAGCCTCATCAGTGGGTGCGCCTTCAGCTTCTTCCTCCTCCAACCCAAGCTCTACCCTTTTTGCTTTGATCTCTGTAGCATACTCCTTTTTGAACTCCACCATCTCAGCCACCATCTCTTCCCCAAACTTCTCAAATGTATAATCAGGATCGTTAGCCACAAAACCAATCCTGTAGAAGTGGAAACCATTGGAAAAAGTCTCATCAGTGACATCCATCTTCTCCTCAGGCCACCCATTCTTTTGCTGCACTTCAAGGTACTCAATCCTCATGTTGGATCCTCCCAGCTCAGTGTGAAGAGAGGTAGCCTTCTTATTGGCAATCTCAAGTTGGGAGGTCAGATTAGCCACCTCATCTTTGAGGAAGGAAATTTCAGAGTCCTTGGATTTGATATCCTTGGCATGAAGAAAATCTTTGTCCTTCAAAGTGTTCTGCAAAATGTTGTTGTCACCTTGCAGCCTTTCCAGGCGCGCCTTTTCTCCCAAAAGTTTATCCACTACTTGATTAGAGTGGATAAATAGCTGGCAAGAAGCCTTGATAGAAGCCTTGGTAGCATCCTCTAAACTCGTACCTTGCCACTGTTCCACTTCCTCGTCTGTCACATGGAGAGAACCCAATGGGCCTGGACAGGGCAGTAGAGGATCCGGAAGGCGCGCCATCAGCCCTTGGTCTCTTAGACGTGCCCTGTTTTTTAGTCAGATCAATGATTGGCCTCTTTAGAACCGGGACAGGTTGAGGAACAGGGATTGGAGTGAGAGTAGGTATTTGAGTCATGGTAGCATCTTTCTTTGGCTTTGCCTTGGGTTTTTCGCCAGTACGAGATCCAAATGATTTAGGGATCTTGGGAGGAGCCATTTCTGCACAAAAAAACATATGGAAAGACATCAGGAATAAAAAGTTGAGGCGAGCCTGAAAGCAGGGCGCGCCCTGAATTTTTAAATATAACAGGATAAATATGTCATTAAGCACATGAATGCAAGAATGTATGACATAAGTAAGGAATGATAAGAAAATAGCGTGTACAGAACAGTATACTAAACAGGATAAGTAAACACTTAGATCACTATATAAAAGTGCATAAGATAAAGTCAATGTATAGAAGACGCGCCACAAGAATTACAAGGCGCTCCCTCCTAAATGCTTGGGTTATCCAAACCTAGGGGAGGTTCTAGTGGGGCGGTACTGTCCTCATATTCATCTTCATCCCCTTCTTCGTCACTATCAATCTCCATGACGCGATTTATAGGGACGCCCTTCCTAAACTCCATATATTTGCATTTGGTTCCAACACGATCTGACATGATCCCAACCCTCATTAAGTTGGACCTAGTGACTAATGTCTTCAAGTTCCATCTTTCTGCAACAATTTTAAGTATTGAATCAGCACACTCCTTGGGCGCGCCCTCAAGTTCGTACACAGAAGGTTTTTCTGTTATAATAAAAAGAAAGAATATGAGAATAGGTAAAAAAGACAAAAGGCAGCGAGGATAAAGGCGCGCCCTTACTTGGTTCCCTGTTAAATTGAATTCTGATCCTGGGCACATCATACAGATAAAAGAAATTCTCTTTCCACTCCTTTTTATGGCTGACTTTCCCTGAGGATAAGCCTTTCTTGTTGTGTTGTTTGTCCACAACTAAGTAATAATATCCATGATCAGATTTCCTAAGGCTGAAGAAATGACTCACCTCATTCATAGTGGGAGCTGGGAAACCCATGTCCATATATAAGATGTATAGAGCCAGAACAAACTTATCGCTGTTAGGAGACAGTTGGAGTGGCGCCAAGTCATACATCTCGATCACATCCCTCAAAAAATGATGGAGAGGCGCGCCCACTCACAGGGACACCAGCTTTGGGCTTGTAACCATCCTAGGAATCCTGAAATTTCTGCCATAATTAAAGAGATGGGGGCGCATCATGCTTAGAGGGCGCACCCATATCCTCTCCATATCATAATATTCCATCAGCCATTCTAATTGCTCATCTGAAGAATTAGAGGAGAGCCCCACACAAAATAACTTCCCTTGCTCTTTTCTGAAATGTTTCTTCACAGCCTCTATGCAGACCTCATACTTGCTCCAGTCGAAGTCCAGCTCACTATCAGAAACCTCATAATGCTCAAATGGAATGGGGGAAGGCTCAGGGGAATTAGAGACCTGTAAGGTGTCTTCATCAAAGAAATTCGATTCTTCCTTAAGCTCAGGAGACATATCATCAGACGCGCCATCTGGAGTAGGAGGAGTGGGCGCGCCCTGATGTTGTTGTAGGGAAATGCTTGGAGAAATAGCCCTGTAGGAAACCTTAAATGGTCCTTCCCCAACGTTTACTCCAATTTCGATGCCCATGTATCTATCTGCATTCAAGGACTCCAACCAATCATCATCGTCGAATTCTGTCTCGATAGGAGCAGGAGAGTCTCATTTTGGACTAGTTTTTGTTTGCCACATCTACGAGATAGAGGGATGTGGTCCATAGATGAACTGTTAGAGGAATCGGCCATCAAGTTGCCTTCTTTGGAATCTTTGACAAGGCGCGCCGCCCGGTTTAAAAACTCAGGAGTATGGTGGGCATTCAGAGGTTGAGGTTTAAAGTAAGTGTTAGGAGGAGAGTAGATTCCAAGGTTCGAAATCAATTCCTTGAAGGGGTGGAAAAGCGAAGAAGCGCCCTCGTCTTTCAGCTGCCAAAAGAAAAAGCAAACATCATTGAGGGCGTGTCTAGTTAAAAAAAAAGAAGAAAAGAAGAAGAAAAGAGAAGGATAATAGAAGGCAAGTGTTGGAAAGGTAGCATGCCCCATTATAAGGAGGGTAAACAAGCATTTATCAATTTATCAGACGTGCCCTACACTAAGAAGGCGCGCCCCATGAGAATTATATTTATTACAGCACAGGAAAAATTATTTAAAAGGAAAGGCACACCCTATAAAGGAATAAGGCGCGTCTAAATCTGATATCTTTGCTGATGGATAAAAGAAAGGGCTCACTTTAAGTTGTTGGCAAACCTAAAATGGGTACAGTGATATACGCATTCTGATCCCAAATTAGGCATAAAAAATAATAACAGTTGAAATTCTTAAAATCATGAATTTGAATTTCAGAACCCAAACATTTTAGATTAAAGCCACTAAAATTTGAATACATATGATATATACATACAAAAATATACATATTCAAGAATAGAAGATGAACAGTTTATATGTCATGCATGATGATTTAATTGATGAAATTCAGAAATATAAAAAGCTTTATGTACCTTTTTGATCGGAGAAGAAGATTGACCGAAAAAATTGAAGAAATGGTGGAGAATAAGGCCGGTTCTGAACAAATATGTCTCCCGTCGGTGTGGTGTTTTTGAGAGAAAAGTAAAGTAAGAGAGGGGTAATGAAGTAAAAGGGTAAAAAGTAATTACTTGTATTTATAGGTAAAAATGACAGTTGTCGGTCCCATCAATCATGTCCATCACGTCTATCACGATTCCCGAAATAAAAGGGACCATTTTAAAAACCGTTCGAATTACAAGAATACGTTTTCAAGAAGGCGCGCCCTGTCCGGCTGCAGCAATTTGAAATTTTGAATAAAAAAAATTGGAAATTCAAAGGGGGCGCCATGTTGAAGGCGCGCCTTGTAAAAAAGTATTGATAAATAAGTTTATATAAATTTTGATAAAGATAAGTAAAAATTCCAATCCCATTTCCAATGACATATGGAATTTGGGGGTAGTTGTTATGCCTGAAATTTGGTATAAACCCTACTTTGGGTCAAAGTCAAATAATGTGGCTAAAATAAAGATATGAATGCCTAGAATTAAGGAGAGAACGAGGCAAGTTTCCTTCCTAAAAAGGGAAGAGGCGCGCCCTTTGAATTAAGGAAGGGCGCGTCATGTGTTTTTGAAGGATTATTGCTTTGATGCACTTCGTAAACATCGAAGGTGCACCCTCATGAGAAGAGGGAGGTGCGCCCTGTTGATTAAGAAGGAGGTTTTAGTTAATACCTTCGATTTGATTCCTTACCGGTGGAAAATGCCCAGGGCGCGTCCTAAAGTAGTAAAGATGATTTGATGAGATATTAGTTTGGCTGAGTTTTCAAGAGGATTCAAGGAAGACAGAGATGATTATTACTAACGTATTTGTTGCAGGTACTGTATTGAAGAACTTTTTCCTATAGTACATCTACAGGAAGACGGTGTCCGTGGTCAGAGACCTCCAGGGGTATGCCTGGACGGAAGGCCTCCTCCTGTAGTCTATGAGTGTCCTCATTGGGGATGTGGGGTAAATTCTGGTGTGTGCTTTGGGAGATTTGTCTCTGTAGTCAACGAGTGTCCTCGTTGGGAGACTTCGGAGTATCCTGCACTTTGCACCCAAAAGTTTGGGATCACTTGTCCTGTAATCTGGTAGGGGCTCCTTACCGGGGGACAAGGATGCGTCCAACATTTGGGGTGAACCACGGCTATACCTGCGTCCACGGACTAGAGAAACCGCTGGTAGCGGATGGTTATCCTTGGCCAGGGAGATGCCTTATCTGTGAAGTCTCGAAGCCGCGGACGAGCCTTGGGCCTTTGTGGTTGGGCTCCATCGGTGGACATTCCTAAAGCTAGTAGAAGACAGTTTCCAGTGGGTTTTCCACTAGACCTCGGAACAAGAGGTATAGGCCCATTAGGTTTCTTATTCTCCAAGAACTACGTTGGCTTGATTCCGTATAAATAGGGATACATAGGCAAATTTTAATGGGTCAGAAGCGAGAGCATAAAGGAGCCACCACTAACCCTAAGCAATCTCAGCCACCAATAACCACTGTTGTGCATATGTTGTGTACTTGATGATTTCATAAACAAAACATCTGAGTAGATTTTACTTAGTGAAATAATGTAGCACTCGACGGATAAGAATTATAGTCCCGACGGATAACTCATTATAGTCCCGATGGATGTTAATTTATTATCCATCGAGTGAGTAGCTTATGTAATAATAAGTCTGTAGCACAGTTCTGTATACATCTTTGTATAGATTCTGTAGTAGCCTATAAGTCATGTTGACTTTAACTAGATATGCAGAATAGGTTGATTAATTGTATATAAATGATGTCTTGTAATTCTGCATAAGTGAAATGAAGTCAAGTGCCAAAATAGCTACCGACGGATGATTAACAAAGCCATCGACGGATGATCAAATGACTATCAACGGATGTTTAATATAGCAAGAGACGGATGATCAACTAAGCCAACAACGGATGTTCAGAAAGTCGACGGATGATCATATATCGAACGGATATTCATAAAGTCCAACGGATGATCATATAAAGAATTCAAACAGCAGTTGAACAGTAAAAACTGAGCACAGCCGTCGAGATGTATACAAATCTACTGTGGAAGCCCATTAACTGGGTAAAAGAGGACGAAAAGCAGCAAAGCTTAAGACTGATAGTTTTTATATTTTTTAGTCTTTTTGACTTTGAAATCTTGGTAATATATAAACCAAGAACGTAGCAAATAAAATGATATAGCTGAGATACGAAAAACAGAGAAATCTTTGAAAGCAGAATCTTTAGCATTTCCCTATATTCTCAGTAGTTCGATTTGTAAGCAGCTATGAGCATTCTTGCACACAGAGTCTTCTCGATATATAATATATATCTCTGGTGGAATTGTTTAAATCCACCAGAAAGTTTTTAAAGACTCTTGTTTTTAATTACTTATGTTTTGATTCAATTAAGTTTCTATTCCGCATTGTGCTAATCAAAACACTTGTTAGGAATATATGTGCATTTGTTTGATGATATGTTTAACAAGACACTTAAGTAGAAATCTAGTGTTTGTAGCCTCAACGGATAAGACCACTTTGGCTATCCGTTGATGGTGTAGCTTTACTTAGAAATAAGTCTAGTGTTGTAGCACATTTCAGTCTCTGAATTTGAGATTTAATTCTTAAATGTTGAGGGAAATTATAAGTCATGTTGACTACTAAAGGATATGCAGATAGGAAGGCCAATTGTAAATATTTCATGCCTTGTAATTTTGTATAAATGAAATGGTGTCAACGGATAACTTAAAGACCTTCAACGGATGAGAAACAAAGCTTCAACGGATGTCTCTAAAGCTTCAACGAATAACATCCTTCAACGGATGAGTGCATCAACGGATAGAGCTTCAACTGCTAACACATCAACGGATAAAGCCATCAACGGATGAAGGCTTCAACGGATGTTCTGTTAAATAGCAGTTGACAAGTGGTAGTTGTACCTACAAACAGAGGCACATGGGTTGACAGAGACAACTGAGATGTGGTAGCCTATTTCAGGAACATCAGAAAAAGCAGCCGTTCTACTCTAGTATAAAGAGGCAATAGTCAACAATGCACTGGAGTAAAATGGAGAAGAAACAAGTGGAGAACTTATTTTATTATTGTACTTTTTATCTTTGTCTTCACTTGTAAACTTAGTGTTATATAAACCAAGTAGCAGCTAGTAATTAGAATAGAATTTTTCCAGAGCTGTTTAGAAAAATCTTGAGAAAAATTATCTAGTTTGTACTAGGATGCAGCTGTGATCAACTTCTTGAATCACAGATTTTCTGAAATACCATCTCTGGTGGAACAACAAATCCACCAGAAAAGTTTTTAAGGTCTGTTGTGTTCTGTACTTTTGTGCTTGAATATATATCTGTCTGTATTAGCTTAAAGCAATTCACACACTTGTTTATCTTAAACACACAGCCTTTGAAACTGCTCAAAACTTGAAAAAGTTTTGAGATTTACATTCAACCCCCCTTCTGTAAATCTCATTGTTAGTTCAATAGGAATAACAATTGGTATCAGAGCAGGCTCTTGACATACAAAGAGTTTAAAGTTCTTGGAAACTAACAAAGATGAGTAAGAAGGATATTGGAGTAAAAATCCCAGTTCTTGACAAAGACAGTTATCACCATTGGAAGGTGAAAATGCACCTTCATCTACTCTCCCAAGTGAAGGTTATGTAAACTGCATTGAGAATGGTCCTCACATTCCCCACAAAGTAGCCACAGTTGCTACAGCCACAATTGTTGTTGGTCAATCCATTCCAAAACCTAGAGCAGAATGGACAATGGAAGACACAGAAGAAGTCCACAAGGATAAGAAGGCTATGAACATTTTGTTTAATGGTCTTGACAAGGATATGTTTGATAATGTGATAAATTGCACAACTGCCAAAGAGGTTTGGGACACAGTTCAGCTACTGTGTGAAGGTACAGAACAAGTAAAAGAAAACAAAATGCAGCTTCTCATTCAACAGTATGAGTATTTTCATTTTGAAGAAAATGAATCCTTAAATGACACATTCAATAGATTCCAAAAGCTGTTGAATGGACTGAAGCTGTATGGTAGAGTATACCAGGTGAAGGATTCAAATCTTAAATTTTTAAGATCCTTGCCAAAGGAATGGAAACCCGTGACAGTCTCCTTGAGAAACTCTCAAGATTATAAGGACTTCACTCTTGAAAGATTATATGGAATCTTGAAGACTTATGAACTAGAGCTGGAACATGATGAGGTATTGGAGAAGGGAAGAAAGAAAGGAGGTTCAGTTGCCTTGGTAGCTGAAAATGAGAAAGAATGCAGACAAGAAACTGTGAGATCAACATTAAACTCCAAAGATGGCACAAGCAAATAAGAATCAAGCAAGGGGAAGGAGCAAGTTGCTGAGAATGAAGACAACTCCAGCCAAGATGACTCTGATGGTATTGATGAGCATCTTGCATTTCTGTCCAGAAGATTTGCAAAGATGAAATTTAAGAAAAACACTAGAGCCACTAAACCTCATAAGAACATGGTGGACAAATCCAAGTTCAAGTGTTTCAATTGTGGTATAAGTGGACACTTTGCAAGTGAGTGCAGAAAGCCAACTACTGAAAAGAAGAAATTTGACCAAGTAGATTACAAAAAGAAATATTTTGATCTGCTCAAGCAAAAGGAGAAGGCTTTCATTACTCAAGAAAAAGACTGGGCAGCTGATGGAGAAGAAGAGGATGAAGATGTGGAATATGTCAACTTGGCTCTCATGGCTGATTCTGAGGAAAATGAAGTTAGTTCATCAAGCAACCTGGTAATCACTACTGATTTAACACAGCTAACTAAAGAAGAGTGCAATGATGCTTTTAATGACATGTCTACTGAATTGTATCACTTGCGTGTGTCTCTTAAATCTCTTGCTAAAGAAAATAGTAGGATTAAAGAGAACAATCTGTTTTTAAGTAATAGAAATGTTGTGTTAGAAGATAAGTTGATTGACCTAGAGAAAACTAAGCTACATTGTATATCTGTTGAAAATGAACTAGCTGAATCTGTTAAGAAAGTAGAAATACTTTCTAATCAATTAGAGAGAGAGCAAGAGGTGATTAAAGCCTGGAAGACATCTAGGGATGTTAGTGCTCAAATTGTCAAGGTCCAAGGAATTGAATCATTTTGTGAGACTGCCTGGGATAAAAACAAAAAGAAAATGGAATTAATTGATGGGCTGTCAACGGATGTGGAATCAACGGATGATGAAAGTTATCCGTTGAAGGAAGAAAAGGAGCATCCGTTGAAGGTTCCTCAATTAAAATAGGCAGATGTTTCTAACAGTGAAAATCTAAAGAAACTCAACAAAAAGTTTGGTTTAACTTCCAAGAACTTTGTCAAAGAAGAAGCAAGCACATCCAAAGATTTCAGTAAGGTGAATATAGGACACATGACCTTAGAACAGTTAAAGAATAGGCTCAAAGTGGTTGAGGATAAAAAGGAAACTAAAAGGAAATCTAATAGAAATGGGATGGTAGGGGTTAACAAATATAACAATTACACACCTGATAAGTATGCTCCTAGAAAAAGCTGTGTGCATTGTAATAGTGTTAATCATCTATCTGCTAATTGCAAATCTATTAAGAAATCTCCCATATATGTACCCTCTTCCATGCCTAATATGTCTGCATCACCTCTGCATGCTATGCCTGTTATGTCTCAACAGAATCCTTATGCACATTTTGCAAACATGCCATATTTTAACAATCCTTATCTTGCTGCATTTAGTATGCCTCAAATGCCATACAATATGCCTATGTGGAATAACATGTTTGCACAATCCATGCCTTATCAAATTCCAAATGTGCTAAATGATTCTGTGACTAACCCTACACCTCAACCAACTACATCTAAGATCAAGGTTGACTCAAAGTTACCTAAGTCTAAAGATGCAGAAGGAATGAAGTCTAGGAGAAAGGCTAACATGAATGGACCCAAGGAAACTTGGGTACCAAAATCAACTTGATTGATTTTATGGTGTGCAGGGAAACAAAAGAAATCTATGGTACTTGGACAGTGGCTGTTCAAGACACATGACAGGAGATTTCTCCCTGCTCACAGAGTTTAAGGAGAGAGCTGGCCCTAGCATAACCTTTGGAGATGACAGCAAAGGGTTTACTATGGGATATGGCTTGATTTCAACAAGGAATGTCATCATTGATGAAGTTGCATTAGTTGATGGTCTCAAGCACAACTTACTGAGCATCAGTCAACTATGTGATAGAGGGAATACAATTTCCTTCAATTCTGAAGCCTGTGTTGTCACCAGTAAGAAAGACAACAAAGTGGTTCTAACTGGAGTTAGAAAAGGAAATGTGTACTTAGCTGACTTCAACTCTACTGATGCAGAATCTATTACTTGTCTCTTCAGCAAAGCAAGTCCAGTTGAAAGTTGGCTATGGCACAAGAAGCTATCCCATTTGAATTTCAAGACAATGAATGATCTAGTCAAAAAGGACTTAGTTAGAGGAATTCCTCTTGTTGAATTCTCAAGGGATGGTTTGTGTGATGCTTGTCAGAAAGGCAAACAAAGGAAAGCATCATTCAAAAAGAAGCTTGAAACAACAATTGATGAACCATTACAGCTGCTACATATGGATTTGTTTGGACCAGTCAATGTATTGTCAATTGCAAGAAAAAGATATTGCTTAGTGATTGTAGATGATTTCTCAAAGTTTTCATGGGTCTATTTTCTTGGATCAAAGGATGAAGCAAGTGAAATCATTATCAATCACATCAGGCAAGTCAATAATCATCCTGACTTGAAGGTTAGGAATATCAGGAGTGACAATGGAACTGAGTTCAAGAATTTGACAATGAGGCTGTTCTGTGAAGAAAATGGAATCATGCATGAGTTCTCAGCTCCAAGAACACCTCAGCAAAATGGGGTAGTTGAAAGAAAGAACAGATCTTTAATTGAGGCTGCTAGAACAATGCTTGAAGAATCAAAGTTACCAACATATTTCTGGGCTGAAGCTGTTAATTGTGCCTGCTACACTCAGAATATTTCTTTGATCAATCAAGCTAAAGGCATGACTCCTTATCAGTTGTTCAAGAGAAGAAAACCAACTCTAAACTTTCTTCATGTCTTTGGATGTAAATGCTTTATACTGAGAAATCAATCTGATCATAAAGGGAAGTTTGATGCAAAGGCTGATGAAGGGATATTTGTTGGTTACTCAGCTGGAAAATCTTATAGGGTCTACAATCTAAGAACCAACATTGTTATGGAATCTGTGCATGTTGTGTTTGATGATAAAAAGATTGATGGACTAACAGATGAGCGACACCATGAGAGACTCAAATTTGACAACATTGAGATATATTATGATGATAGTGAAGAGGAGACTGATGGAGATGACACTTCAAAAGGGATTCAAAACATGCCCTTGGATAATGCACAAAATTCTGCATCCGTTGATAGAGGCAATGCAGTATCCGTTGAAAGACATAGTGCATCATCCGTTGAAGTACAAAATGAAGCATCCGTTGATCATAGTTCATCAACGGATAATCGATTTATATCATCAGTTGATAGAACTCCAAGTTCCCTGCAAAGGACCAACAACTCAGGGGGAGTTTCAACTAATCAACACTCTGTCTCACATCATGACAATACTGAGGTCACCTCATCTAGAGTATATCTTCCACCTCAAAGGAAATGGACCAAGAATCATCCCTTTGAACTGATCATTGGTGATGCATCATCTAAAGTACAAACAAGAAAAGCTACTCAAGATGAATGTCTGTATAGTAGTTTTCTATCTCAGGAGGAACCTAAGAAAGTGGAAGAAACTTTATTGGATCCAGATTGGATATTAGCTATGCAGGAAGAGCTGAACCAATTTGAGAGAAACAAAGTTTGGAAGCTGGTACCCAAACCAAAGAACAAGGTCCTATTGACACAAAATGGGTATTCAGAAACAAGATGGATGAAAATGGCATTGTCATAAGGAATAAAGCCAGATTGGTTGCTAAAGGCTATTCTCAACAAGAGGGAATAGATTTTGATGAGACATATGCTCCTGTTGCAAGACTTGAAGCCATCAGATTTTTTCTAGCCTATGCAGCTCATGCCAATTTCAAAGTCTATCAAATGGATGTCAAGAGTGCATTTCTAAATGGGAAATTGGAGGAAGAAGTTTATGTAAGTCAACCCCCAGGGTTTGAAGATCCAAATTTTCCAGACTATGTGTATTATCTGTTGAAAGCACTCTATGGACTGAAGCAAGCACCTAGAGCCTGGTATGAAACCTTATCAAAATTCCTTTTGGAGAATCACTTCACTAGAGGTACTGTTGATAAAACTCTCTTCTTTAGGAATGTTAATGGCTCTAGTATACTTGTTCAAATTTATGTAGATGACATAATATTTGGATCTACAGATGATAAGCTTTGTAAAAAGTTTGCTAAGCTAATGCAAAGTAATTATGAAATGAGCCTAATGGGAGAACTAACCTATTTTCTTGGTTTACAAGTTAA
This sequence comes from Apium graveolens, assembly GCF_009905375.1. Lineage (NCBI taxonomy): Eukaryota > Viridiplantae > Streptophyta > Magnoliopsida > Apiales > Apiaceae > Apium > Apium graveolens. The sequence goes on from NC_133650.1 coordinate 303,667,273, forward strand.
ACAAGTTAGTGATGGAATTTTCATTAGTCAAACTAAATATATTTATGATCTTTTAAAGAAGTTTGACTTAATAGAATGTTCATCTGCAAAAACTCCCATGGCCACTGCCACCAAACTTGAATTAAATAAGACTGAAAGGTCTGTGGACATTACAAGTTATAGAGGCATGGTTGGTTCACTTTTATATTTAACTGCCAGTAGACCAGATATAATGTTTTCTACATGTCTCTGTGCTAGATTTCAAGCTGACCCTAAAGAATCTCACTTAGTAGCTATTAAAAGAATTTTCAGATATCTCAAGGGGACTCCAAATCTAGGAATTTGGTACCCTAGAGAGTCTGGTTTTGATCTAATTGGCTACTCAGATGCAAACTATGCAGGTTGCAAAATAGACAGGAAAAGTACAACAGGCTCCTGCCAATTCCTGGGAAACAAGCTTGTATCGTGGTTTAGCAAAAAGCAAAATTCAGTCTCTACTTCTACAGCTGAGGCTGAATACATTGCTGCTGGAAGTTGCTGCTCTCAAGTGTTATGGATGAGGAATCAACTCCTTGATTATGGACTACATGTTGATAGAATTCCTATTTTTTGTGACAACACAAGTGCCATAGCCATAACAGAGAATCCTGTGCAGCACTCAAGGACCAAGCACATTGATATCAAGTACCACTTCATTAGGGAACATGTGATGAAAGGTACAGTGGAACTTCATTTTGTTCCAAGTGAACAACAAATTGCAGACATATTTACCAAGCCACTTGATGAATCAACATTCACAAGATTGGTAAGTGAGCTAGGTATGCTTAATTACTCTTAAAATTCATGTCCTTATTGCAATTTGAATTGAAGCCTGAAATGTATTAGCTGCAAGAACAAGTTTGATTTTTAACATAGATTATTCCATCAACGGATATTCCCTATCCGTTGAAAGTCAAAATTGTTCTATCAACGGATTTTCATTATCCGTTGAAAGTCATATACATTTCTGGAATTTTTATCCGTCAACGGATAAAACTGAAGTGCTCTTCAACGGATGACAGTTTACCTTATCCGTTGAAATATCACATCAGTCGATTCAAGTATTTCACAGCCGTTGATTCTATTGTCTTAACCGTTGATACTCATACATACAGCTGTATGTATTTGTTTTAAAGGTAGTTTTTAGAATACTTACAGTTTATTCTTAAACGGCTGAAATTCACTTACACATATTTATTGTTTAATCTCTTATTTATGTTTTTTTTTTAATTTGAGAAAGTATATAAGCCCTTCTGATTTTTCATTTTTACTTTACGCTTTCTTGAAATTTCAAAGCTTTTACCATTTTCTCTCTGCAAAACCTTCAAGTTATTCTCTGCAATTTCTACTCACAACAATGGCACCAGTAGTAAAGATTATGTCTCAATCTGGGTTCATCTATGAGAAGAACAATTTCATAGCTTTGGTAGAAAAGAATGAAGCCCACTCAGATTATCACAAAATGATGGACTTCATCAAAAACTATAAACTTAGCTATGCAATGCTGGAAGCCCCAACGATTTACTGTGAAGTAGTTGAGGAGATTTGGACAACTGCTGAGTTCAACTCCATAGATATGACTATCTCCTTCACTCTCAAAGGTAAAAATCACTGTGTTAACTGTGATGACTTACTAGCATGTTTTAAATTACCTGAGAACAATGCCATGACACCACACACTGATAATGATGTATCCAGCATGTTAGATTCCATAGGTTATTCTCTTAACTCTGCTAGTTTAGGGAGTATTAAAAGAAAAGGCCTTAGGAAAGAATGGAGTTTTCTTGGGGATGCCTTTATCAAGGTTTTCTCTGGGAAAATTAGCAATTTTGATGCCATAACTTCATCTCTTGTTAATATGCTCTATATGCTTGTTTCTGATAGGTATTTTAATTTTAGCAACTATGTTATGCTAGAATTGGGTACTAGATTAGGTAACAAAGCTAATAGACCTAATAACATCTATTATGCTAGATTCTTTATGTTATTGGCTAACCATGTTGCTGAAGGTTTGGTCATTACGAATGAGAATAATAAACTCAAGTGTTGGGCACAAGAGAAAAGAGTTCTTGCAGATTTATTGAGAATGGATCTCAACAGCAGTGTACCATTGGTATATTTACCAATCATGAATGCACCTCAGGTAGGTGAGGTAATTGCTTCTACAACTCCTACTTCTTCCAACCCCTCTATTTCTTTATCTTCTAGTGTGGCCATGGAATCTGTGACAATGCCCCAACAGATTCCTACCAAGGTCACCAAAACTAAACTTTCAAAATCAAAGACAAAGAAAACTACCTCTGTTGTCTCTCAAAAGACAACAGTTGTAACACCTACCATTAACCCTGAGGGGAGTGAACAAGGTGTGAGTGGTGAGGGGAGGGGTGAACATCAAAGAAACCCCCAGGATAAGGAAGGAGAGAAAAGTGCTTCCCAAGCTAGCCAAGCCACAGTTTCTCAAAAAGCTGTGGTGGTTGAAAAGGTTACTAGCATATCCCTAGCTGCATCCTCCCAAAAGGATGTAACTATTGAAAATAGTTCCCAACCAGGAACACACAAACGAGGGAGGGACACTAAAGCCAAACACTCACCAACAAAAGCCTTTATTAGAAGAAAGAGAGCTAGAACCCAATCTTCTACACAGGGTGCACACACTGCACAGATACATCCATCTGTATCTATGCCTTCTCAAACTCAGTTTGATGTGGCTCCAACAAATGTGGAGTCACAGCCCCATTCTCTCACAATTAACACACATCAATCACCACACACTTCTTCACCATCTCTAGATGTGGATATGTTATTCCCATCAATTCCTGATTCTCCCTCTTTACAACTCAGGGAGGAGCCCCACTCAAATACAGGTGATCATCATCTTTTAGATGATTTGTTGGATCACCCGCAAATTCTTTCAGATATAATTGAAGGATCTGTGTCACCAAAACTCATATCAATCTACACAGATTCAACAGTTATATCACTTTCAATTTCTACTTCTTTTTCTTCTTCAACGGATATCACTCATCCGTTGACAAGTGGTTGTTCTTCAACGGATAAGCTTAACAGCAGTTATCCGTTGATACCATCAGTTTCACCTTCAACGGCTATTCCTCATCCGTTGATAGTCTCTACACACACAACTGAAACAATTCCAAGTGTAGAAGACTTGATTACTGTACAATCACTTCTAGGACTGAGGGAAGGGAGTGACAATTTGAGTGAGAGGCTGGGTTGCTCCCAGGCAAAAGGAGAGATTGAGAGCTCAAATATGCATGCTATTTCTTCCAGCATGGCAAAAGTAAGTGAGAGGAGTACCACCTTAGTAGGTGAAGGTGAGGGAGTGAGTTGTGTGAGCCAGGGGGAGCCCCTGATGCAAGAACATAGAGAAAATGAGAGAAAGGCAGGTACAGCAGATATAAGGATGGATCCAGCCATTGCTAGTGAGTCAATGATTGTGAATGATGCTGAAAAGGAAAGACAATTTCAGCAACATTACAAAGCTGTAATTGATAACATTTCCTTGGATGCTGACACTTTTACTCATCCTGTTTCAGCCTATCAAGTATTGGCTGCACAGGGCAATGTGGAGGCAGAAAAGACACTACATCTAGTACATACAACAGCATCTCTTCAAAGGGACAAAACTGCTATTAACAAGATGCCTTCAACAGCTGGTGAGTCATTTGAAGAATTTGGAGTAAATTCTGATGATGATGACTTTGTTTCTTCTGATGGAAGCATGAACTTAGAGGGAGATGAAGGCCCTAGTTCTATTCCAAATCTACCTGAATGGGCCTTCACAAAGGAGTCTACAACAGGGCAATTCAATGTCTCCTTAGTCAAACAAATCAGTACTATCAAACAGGCCATTCAGAAAACTTCTCATGCTGGTACAAAGGCTATCCTTACAGCTCACTTGGACTCACTGCATCTCATGAAGTTGCAGCAAGTAAGACAGAATCTGAGTGTGGATGAACTCAGAAAGGATATTGCTGACTTGAAATCATACAATTCTGAAAAATTGGATTCAGTCATGCCCTTTGGTACAATGCAGGACATTTTGTTGAGATTGAAAAAGGAATCACATACTGAAAAGAGGCTGGCCAAATTGGAAGACAGAGTTCAAGTTATTGAAGATTCTGTGGCCACCATTCTTCACAACCAACAATCTCAAACAAATCTACTTTTGCAGCTGGCAAAAGCACAGGGCTTGACCCCTCTCCTTGATGATAACAAAAAGGGGGAGAGTAAAAGGGAAGGGGAAGGAGAGCCATCTACAAAAATCCAAATATCTAAAGTGCTAGTTCCTGCCATCACTACTTCTCCAATCATTCAAATCAAAGGAAAGCCTGATGGAATTGATTTAATCCAGCTAGCAGCAGCTGAAATTCAAGTGAAAGATCAAAGGAGGAGAATTGATGAAAGAATGCAACAGTTGTTTGGCTCAACACAAGATAAATCAATATTTGTGAAACATAGCACAAAGGTTGAACCAATCAATATGGAGCACAAGCCAAAAAGGAGAAATAAGGTTGGAGAGACTTCTTTCAAGAATCTAAAACCTATGGTTCTCAAGCCCAACACCAGATCCAGCAAGGACTCCACAAAGAACCCTCTAGACTTTGCTCAGATGAAAGAAGTGGATTTTCCTCTTCCAAAGCCTGATGAAGACAAAGTTTTGGGTACAAGCATCATAAAACACAAGGAGACCATGGATGAGGTAGTAAGGAGAAACATGGCTATTATCTTTAGAGAGGGAAAGAGCATATGTATGATGCAAGGACATCCCAAATTCTCAATAGCCAAGAGGGAAGAAACCAAAAGGTTAAAGAAAGAAGCTGAAAAACTCAAGGCTGACAAAAGAGCACAAGCAAAGCTTGAACAAAAGCTAAAGTCAAGTCTAGTTGAAAATGAGAAAGGAATTGAAGTCAGGGGTGAAGACAAGATTGCAAACTTAGATGAGGTTTTTGGGAGTATATTTGGTGAAAGCATGGAGGAAAAAGAGGAATGGCAGAAGGGAAACAGAAGAAAGGCCAAGGCACATAGAAGGAGTGAAGGCAACACTGAAGAAACTAAATCTCTACCTTCCATACCTGAACCCTTTGTTGCTGATCCCACTATAAACATCCATGGTGAACCAATCATCCCAAAAGAGGAACCTATTGATTGGGACACCATCAATTTGCCTACCTTTTTAACCACTCTTCCACTACCAAAGAAACAGAAAAGAAAATCCAAATCTACACCTCCCCTAAACTCTAAGAAATTCACTCAAAAACATAAACCTAACCCTAAGCCACCCATTTCTAAAGATGATTATGTTCACATATGTGACATAAAAGAAATTTCAGACATTGAACTCTATCTGGATGAGCTGGAGGATGTAAGGGGAATTGCTGCTTACAGACAGCTACCAGAGAGATTGGTGTTCAGATACAAAGGAGCTGGGGAAAGAACATGGCCTCTCTACAGGATTCTGAATGAAGGCTACTCTACCTTGATCAGAGTCTTTTCAGCCATACAAAAGGATTCTGGCTTTACCAGGACTGCCAAGACTGAAATTCTCAACAAGATTGTCAACATAAGGAAAACTTGGAGGGAGCCCAATGCTTTGCCCAGAACCTTACTCATTCAAGAAAGGGGAACTCTCAAAGAAATGCAATCTAAGTTGGATATCAGTGATGAAGATGAAGCTGAATTCTTCAGACAACTCCAACTCCAAATTGAGGAAAATGACAAAGGGCTAGGAAAGAAAACCAGGGATCAAAGAAGAAAAAGATGATTTGCTCAGGCTAGAGGGGCACCCTTGGAAACACTGTAAATCTTCAATTACCTTCTAGTACATACACTTTTGCAGCACTTTTAAATTTCTACTTAGTTTTAGTTCATATATTTGTTAAGTGTTTTGTTATCATCAAGTTAACCTTGAATTTATGTCTACAATTCTTATAGACATAAATAGGGGGAGATTGTTAGGAATATATGTGCATTTGTTTGATGATATGTTTAACAAAACACTTAAGTAGAAATCGTGTTTGTAGCCTCAACGGATAAGACCACTTTGGCTATCCGTTGATGGTGTAGCTTTACTTAGAAATAAGTCTAGTGTTATAGCACATTTCAGTCTCTGAATTTGAGATATAATTCTTAAATGTTGAGGGAAATTATAAGTCATGTTGACTACTAAAGGATATGCAGATAGGAAGGCCAATTGTAAATATTTCATGCCTTGTAATTTTGTATAAATGAAATGGTGTCAACGGATAACTTAAAGACCTTCAACGGATGAGAAACAAAGCTTCAACGGATGTCTCTAAAGCTTCAACGAATAACATCCTTCAACGGATGAGTGCATCAACGGATAGAGCTTTAACTGCTAACACATCAACGGATAAAGCCATCAACGGATGAAGGCTTCAACGGATGTTCTGTTAAATAGCAGTTGACAAGTGGTAGTTGTACCTACAAACAGAGGCACATGGGTTGACAGAGACAACTGAGATGTGGTAGCCTATTTCAGGAACATCTATAAAAGCAGCCGTTCTACTCTAGTATAAAGAGGCAATAGTCAACAATGCACTGGAGTAAAATGGAGAAGAAACAAGTGGAGAACTTATTTTATTATTGTACTTTTTATCTTTGTCTTCACTTGTAAACTTGGTGTTATATAAACCAAGTAGCAGCTAGTAATTAGAATAGAATTTTTCCAGAGCTGTTTAGAAAAATCTTGAGAAAAATTATCTAGTTTGTACTAGGATGCAGCTGTGATCAACTTTTTGAATCACAGATTTTCTGAAATACCATCTCTGGTGGAACAACAAATCCACCAGAAAAGTTTTTAAGGTCTGTTGTGTTCTGTACTTTTGTGCTTGAATATATATCTGTCTGTATTAGCTTAAAGCAATTCACACACTTGTTTATCTTAAACACACAGCCTTTGAAACTGCTCAAAACTTGAAAAAGTTTTGAGATTTACATTCAACCCCCATTCTGTAAATCTCATTGTTAGTTCACTAGGAATAACAACACTTATATCTATATTCGAGTTGAACATTTTTATTTCGAGAAAAAGGTTCAAGAATTCCATTCAACCCCCCTTCTGTAATTCTTGCTATATTTTTAAGGGACTAACAATTGGTATCAGAGCAAGCTCTTAATCTACAAAGAGTTTAAAGATCAAAACAATTCAGCAAGATGAACAAGAAAGACGTTGGAGTCAAAATTCATTTTCTAGATAAAGATAATTACCATAATTGGAAGGTAAAGATGCATCTTCATATGCTTTCTCAAGATGAGGCCTATGTGGACTGCATAGAAAGAGGCCCTCATGTTCCAATGAGAGCTGCAACAGGAAACGAGCCATCAGTTCCCAAGCCAAGGCACGAATGGTCTGATCCTGACATTGAACAAGTCAGGAAGGATAAAAAGGCCATGAACATTATGTTCAATGGAGTTGATGTAGACATGTTTGACAACATTATCAACTACAAAACTGCCAAGGAAGTCTGGGATACTATACAAATAATCCGTGATGGCACTGAGCAAGTTAGAGAAAATAAGATGCAGCTCTTGATTCAACAATATGAGCATTTTCACAATGAGGAAAGTGAGTCACTCACTGACATTTTTAGTAGATTTCAAAAACTACTAAATGCTCTTAAGTTGCATGGAAGAGTCTATCAGACCAAATACTCTAATCTGAAATTCCTTAGATCTCTTTCAAAGGAATGGAAATCAATGACAGTCTCATTAAGAAACTCACAAGATTATAAAGAGTTTACTTTGGAGAGACTGTATGGCATCCTGAAGACCTATGAGCTTGAGATAGAGCAGGATGAAATGATGGAGAGAGGAAAGAAGAAAGGAGGATCCATTGCACTAGTTGCTGATTTGGAAAAGGAGAAGGAAGTGAAGATGGAAGCTGTTGAGTCAACTTCTAAGGTCTGTGAGAACAAGGGCAAGGGGCTTGCAGTAGAAAGTGAAGATTCATTGAGCCAAGATGACATGGAGGACATTGATGAGCACCTAGCATTTCTATCCAGGAGATTTGCCAAGCTCAAGTTTAAGAAGAACTTTGGAGCAGTCAAGCCAAATAGAAACATGGTGGATAAGTCAAAATTCAAATGTTTCAAATGTGGCTTGGAGGGCATTTTGCAAATGAGTGTAGAAAGTCAGATTCTAGTAAGAAAAGGTTTGAGTCTGTGGATTATAAGCAAAAATAATTTGATCTAACCAAACAAAAGGAAAGGGCTTTTATTATACAAGAGAATGACTGGGCAGCAGATGGTTTGGATGAAGATGAAGATGTCAGCTATGTCAATCTAGCCCTAATGGCCAAGTTTGATGAAAGAGAGACAAGTTCCTCAAGCAATCAGGTAATTACTACAAACCTTGCACATTTATCTAAAGCTGAGTGTAATGATGTCATAAATGACATGTCTACAGAATTATATCATTTGCGTGTTACACTTAAGTCTCTTACTAAAGAAAATGCTAAAATAAAAGAAAACAACTTATTTTTAAGTGAGAGGAATAATGTGCTTGAGTCTCAGTTTGTTGATTTTGAGAAACTAAGATTTGAGTGTAAGATTGCCAAGGAGGAATTAACTGAGTCCTTGAAAAAGGAAGAGATTTTAAAGAAGCAGCTCGAGCGTGAACAAGAGGTGATTAAAGCATGGAAAACATCCAGGGATATTCATGCTCAAATTACCAAAGTTAAAGGAATTGAGTCTTTTTGTGATGAAGCCTGGAAGAAGAGTAAAGAGAAACTAGAACCTAATTTGGTAGATGGTTTGCTGACAGATGTAGACTCGACGGATGATGAGAACTATTTGTCGGATAACAAGAAGTGTTATCCGTCGAAAGATGAAAATCCTCATCCGTCGGCTGTGAGCAAGCCCGTTAGCAAAGCCAAACTAATCGAGCTGAATGAGAAGTATGGGTCTATTTCCAAGAACTTTGTTTCAGGAGAGTCAAGTCAAGTTAAGAAAGGAAAAATGGCTAATGTTGGTCACATGACTGTCAAACAGTTAAGTGACAGACTTGAATAAATTGAGATAAAAACAGAGACTAAAAGGAAAAACAACAGGAATGGTAAAGTAGGGATTAACAAACACAATAACTACACACCTGATAAATATGCTCCTAGAAAAATCTGTGTCAAGTATGGTAGTATAAATTATTTGTCTGTTAATTGCAAATTTGCCATGCCTACTCCCATGTCTGTTCAGTCTCAATTTCCTAACATGAATGCCATGCCTCCCATGCCTGTTAATGCTATGCCTACACAGAACATGAATGCACAATTTGCTAATATGCCATTTGCACCTAATCCATATTATGTTGCATACAGTATGCCTCAAATGCCATTTAGCATGCCTTACTGGAATAACATGTTTACACCAAGCATGCCATTTCCTGTTAGCCATAATATGCATGATAATTCTGTTGCGTTAAATGGTTTCAAAGGTCCAACCCAAATGACTAAGGAAGAATCTGAAATTCCTAAGTTAGATGAATTAAGACCTAAGAAACAGAAGAAGAAAGCTAACAAGGCAGGACCCAAGGAAACTTGGGTACCAAAATCAACTTGATTTGATTTTGATGTGTGCAGGGAAACAGAAGGAATCTTTGGTACTTGGACAGTGGTTGTTCAAGACACATGACTGGTGATTCTACCCTGCTCACAGAGTTTAAGGAGAGAGCTGGCCCAAGTATTACTTTTGGAGATGACAACAAGGGTTATACTGTGGGATATGCCTTGATTTCAAAGGACAATGTCATCATCGAGGAGGTTGCCTTAGTGGATGGTCTCAAACACAATCTGTTGAGTATCAGCCAGCTTTGTGACAAAGGCAATTCAGTTACCTTCAACAAAGAAGCCTGTGTTGTGACTAATAATCAAAGCAACAAAGTGGTTCTCACTGGTGTGAGAAGAGGAAATGTGTTAGGTCCCAATGCGTTTGTAGAAGGGGGGTTGAATACAAACGGTACCGAATAATCGAATTAAATACGGAATAAAAATATGAAACAAAATTCAAGTTAAATAAGAATATTATTAAACTTGAAATGTGTTACAACAACTGTATCAATTACAAGGAATTAATCTTAAATTAATTATCACAAATTTAGAATAAATTCGACATGAACTTTTTCTATTTTTGCAATAATTAGAATCAAATGCTAAACGCGATTTGAGATTAAGTTCTAGGGATTTTGATCCGCTAGATTGTTACACAAGAACAAGATAAATATTTCTAGTTTATTGGATTTAACTTTACAATCTAGAAATTGATCTTGAAGTTTTGCAGAGAAGATGAAATATTGTTCTGCTTCTTTTTCTTTTGTTCTCGGGTTCTGTATTGTTGATTGAATAATAATTGAATGAACTGCTTCTGCTTCTTTTAATCAATCAACCGAATAGAATTGAACTGACAAGACAATCCTGAGCTCAGCAAGACAATCGGTAGGACTATCCTTAGAACTAGCAAGACAATCAGAATGAACTAGCAAGACTTTCGGTATGACAATCAATTGTCATACCGATTGTCATAGTAGTTCAAACAGATTGTTTTTGCTGAAAATAAATAGATTTAAATCCTATAAAAATTCTGGTAAGACAATCCTTTTGAATTAGCATGACTTTCGGTATGACTATTGATTGTCATACCGATTGTCATACTAATACAATCAGTTGTCTTGTTGAATTAAAACAGATTTTTAAACCAATTTAAATTCTGAAAATTCTTAATATTAATTCAGAATTAATTAATCAATTAATTTAATTAATCAAATAAATTAATCTTTTGCAGATATAATTTAATTTCTTAATTAAATTATATGACTTAATTAATTAATAGATAATTAATACTAATCTTGAGCAGCATCTATTCTTCTATATATCTTCTGAAAATCACTGAAATATATGAATCAATTCCACCACTTCAATGTTGACACTCGATGTACTGTCTGGTTCATGAGTGACTAACTTCCGTGACGTTTCTTCATGTCTTGACTTTGACACTTTGATTTTCTTCAGATTAAATCCTTGTAATTAATCATACTCTGACGAGATCTCTGTCACTTGATTAAATCCACGATCTTGATTTATATCACTGAGGCTTGATCAATTTCTTGAACTTCTTCCAGTGAATTAACTCCTCAAGTCTGTAGATGAACCTTGTTTCTGAATCCTCCGACAGATGTTACTTTGCGAGATCTCTCTAACGGTAGATCCACTATTTACTTATTACATTCTTATTTGAGTTGAGTTGAATCCTCGAATATACAAATAGGCTATGACATATGACTTACAATCTCCCCCTATTTATTTGTTAGACAATAACACACAAATACCTAGAGGATAACTCAACTAACAAATAAGAAAAAGATATAAAAAGAAATGCAAAGTAAATAGTAGAAAAGTTCTGGATGACATTTAACATTTTCCAGATTCCAAGTAGATGTTCCTCTAGACTGAACATATCTTCAAGTAGTTTCATCTTCATTTGTACAACCATATTTCCTGTTGAGAAGCACATATCTCTCTTGCTTCTCCCCCTATGAGAATCAACTAATTAAAGAAGATCACCTTCGTTTACCACCTCTCCCGTATAATAGGATCCGCAGATAAAAACCAATGGTACTCCCCTAACAGCTTCTTCCCTTACTAGAAAATCACCTTGTGTTTACCACCTCTCCCGTACAATAGGATCCGTAGTTACAAACAACAATGGTGTGGTGTAGTGTACATATGCTTCATCTTTTTCTTCCTCCCTGCTATTTCTCCCCCTTAGTTGAGGAATCCTCCAAACTATTACTTAAGCTTTTATCTCCCCCTTAAAGAAGGAATGTATGCCGTCGTCTGAAGGAGTTCTCATATTTCACTTGGTTGGAAAAGAAATAACAAGTAGTTTCTCTTTCTTTCTCACTGTGAGTGTGTGATTCTGTTTTAGTGTACCTCACATGTGTTTCACTCTTCTCTCCACTCGTGTTTACACTCATTCTCACAAATGTATCACTCCTCTCATAGCTCCAACATTCAGCTGTACCTACAAGGCAAATCACCTTAGCCATCCTTAAGGAGGTCACAGGTGGTGCAATGGGAGTTCGCAAATCCCCATCCTTGTTAAACTCGTCAGATGAATTTGAGTCATAATTTACAAGTTGCTAGTTTCCCTTTTAGGGTTCCAGATTTGAATTCTGGGAAGGTAAACAATGATCCAAAGAATTTAGCATAAAGATCAAGGTTCCCTTCTAATGTCTATGAAGACATTTCCTTGTGACTCATCAGGTAATATCTGAATCATTGTCAACAAGTTGTTGATCTGCACCTATGTCAGATCCACTATCCGCAGATGCATCCAGGGGATTTAAGCCTGGGGAGGTAGACACTGACCACTGACATATGGCTTTTGGATCAGTATCATCTCCTAACACCTGTAAAGGCAATTGGTCCATTAACGAACCTTGAACAATCGAATCTGACCTTAAAATGGTCGAAACTCTTGTTTCCGTCAACTCATCCTTTGTGTGTGTAACCTCTCCTTGTGCATCAAATTTTTTTATGTTTGAAGTGGTGACATTACATCGGATACCTTGGCCGACAGGCAAATTTCAATAGACGCACCCTGTTAAGAGAATGAATCTAGTAACTGTTTTTGTGCCTTTTCAGCCATTACATCTTTTTGAGAAGATGTATGGGGGCTAGCAGTTGTCTCGGTTTAAATACTACTCATCTATGTAGGAGACAGAGCTACTGGGTTGACTACAGAACCTTCCTTATGTGGTGCACTAAGGCACTATCTCCCTCACGCTCATTTATACTATATTTAGTGGTAAGAGAGTGTTGGTTAGTTTTGTTTCTGTGTTTGTCTTTACAGTCTGGGATAAATGTTTTGGGTTTTCAACCTCATGACTCTCAATGAAAGAAAGTCATTGGAGACTGACCTTGTATCACAGAACATAGGGCAATATAGAGAGATAAAATATACTTAAGATCTATAATGAATGAAAATTATACATTTAATCTTTTGAGAGTAATGATGTACAATAGTGATTTCAAAAGATTTTACATGAAATAAGAAATAACTAATGTAGAAAGAAGTTTGATTTACTCCTAAAACTTACTGCACATATAAAACAATATGATTGTGCCTAGTGATTAGAGAGTTATAAATATGACGACTCTACTAGTTCATATAAAATTATAACTTCAGTTAGAGTGCCATACCATGTCCTTGACGATTGCTTGAGTAGTACACTAGTTCATACCAACCTGAAGTGAGATTGTGAAGAAGAGATTGCATAGTCCAATAGATCTGCAGCTGCAAAGTTCATGAACTGTGGTGCATTGACTTCCTCTTTTGACTCACCAACCAGGAGTACACTTGTACACATCTTACTAGAGTCCAATTCCAAGTGTAATGTGCAGCAGGTGCCTGATATGTCGTAATATTCTCAAGTCTCGTCACTGGTGCTATATGTTAGATACTGCTTCCTGATAATAACCTAGCACAATATACAAATTTACAATGATAACATTCCCAGCTTGCAAACAGCCATATCCCTCAGATAAACCTTTGCTGTTATCTCCAAAGGTAACCAAGGGGCCAGCTTTCTCAACCACATTTGTTAGCAGGGCTCTATCTCCGGTCATATGTCTTGATGATCCACTGTCAAGAATCCACACTACCGGTTACACCTGTTTAATGCCCTGCAACACAAATGGATTAACCCTTCTTCGGAACCCAAACTTGGTTGGGCCCGGCATTCTTGTAGAACTGTCCTTTGTCAGGCAAAACAATATTTTTAATTTTAATTGTCTCAACTTTCTCAATGACTGAACATTTGACCTTGTAAACAGCCTTAACAAATTTCTGTTTAAGCTTAGGCACAAATGTCTCCTTTCTAGCCTTAGAAGGACTAGCAGTCTTAGACCTATCATACTTCTTGTTATTCACATGCTGACGAGGAGTAGTCTTATCATTAGAAACATGCTTACCATTAAAATAAGCATACATTATATTAAAAGTACAAGACATACAATTAGAAACACCACATGCTTTATGAGAGTGATTAATAGCAGGCAATTTATGCATGGCAGATATGGTATTTTTGTTATCCAACTCATGTGTGTCTGAGTTAGTCTCAGTCGCTTTCACAACTTTGACTGGAACTTTCGACACACTTGACTTGGAAACAACCTTCTCATTAGCATGATCTTCAGCACGTATTTCTTCCTGAATAACAGAAGAGGTCGCATCAAATGGTTCAGCAATTAATGGTTTATAGAGGGGTTCATCAACACCCTTAAGCACATGTGGTACTTCCCTCCCTTTAGCACAGACATGAGGAGGGGAGTTTATGCCTAATTCTCCAATAGCAGCATTGTAATCATAACCTATTCCAGATGTTCGATTAACAGCTTGCTTACTGTAGAACTCTTTAGCCTTCGAACAAGAATTGAAGTAGGCTCTAACCTTAGTCTCAAGACCGGTGATCTTGTCTTTGAGAATAGTTTCGAGTTTTCTGTAACAGTCAACTCTATTCTCTAGAAAAGATACTTGTTCTTTTAATTTGTCTTGATTAATATGCACAAGTCTTAAATCATTGACCTCTTTCTCAAGGTCTTTGATCAGTAAACTTAACAGTTCATTATCACGACGTGCATTATTTAAGTTGCCTCTTAGATGATAAACCATTTCAGCATCAGAAAGTTTTACCTCTATTCTTGACGATGAAGCTTTTCCATCAATAGCCATAAGAGCAAGATTTCCTTCTTCTTCATCTTCACTGTCAGTATCATCCCAGCTTCTTCCCTTTGCCAGATAAGCCCTTTCAGAGTTCTTTCTTACTTGCTTTGGCTTCCTACATTCTGTGGCAAAGTGTCCCAACTCATTGCAGTTATAGCATCTGATGGTGCTCCGATCAACCATCCATGTTTTGTATCCACCACTGCTGGTGTTAGAGGATGAAGATCCACCTTTCTGGAATTTGTTGTAGTTGGACTTGTACTTAAGCTTGGGATTCCTCTTGAATCTGACATGGGAGAATCTCCTGACAATTTGGGCCATTGACTCGTCTTCCAATTGCTCCAGCTCTTCCAAGGAATAAAAATCTTCACTTGATTGATTTGTAGTAGGAGGATCATATTCTGCTACTAACATATTTTCCTCAGCCTTGGAACACTGTACCATTCTCTCCAATTATTGAGATTGTTGTTGTTGACCTTCAGCTACAAGTGCAGTAGATGTGCTGACCATTCTATCCTTCCCGTAGACTTCCTTCTGTTGAATCTGCTCCAACTCATAGGTTTTTGACACTCCATAGAGCCTGTCCAAAGAAATCTCACTCAGATCTCTAGCTTCTCTAATGGCAGTGATTCTATGTTCAAGATGAGTTGGCAGTGTTAAAAGGAGCTTTTTGTTGACCTCCCTGATTGAATAAAATTTTCCATTGATGTTCAAGTTGTTGATCAACGCATTGTACCTCTCAAACACTTTAGTAATTCCTTCTCCTGGATTTGATTTAAAATGTTCATATTCAGAGGTTAGGATCTCCAACTTGTTCTCCCTAACTTCCTCTGTGTCTTCATTGATCACCTCAATAGTTTCCCACATGTGTTTGGAATTTTTACAGTTCATCACATGTCTGTTCATCAAGGGATCAAGGGAATCAATTAAAATTAATTGAAAGCTGGCATCCAAGGAGGCTTCTTCCTTTTCATCAGGAGTAAAATCTTCAGGATCTTTAGGATAGGTTCTGGCTTTGGTGATCACAACATCATCTACTATCACCTCCGGTTCAATAACCATCGGAGTTTTTATCCCCTTCTTTAACAAGTTTGAATATTTGGGATTTGCCACTTGTAAAAACAAGAGCATCTTCTTCTTCCACATAATATAATTCTCTTTATCAAATTGTGGAATTTTAACGGTTCCAACTTTTTGTGAAGTCATTATGAATTTTTGAATGAATAAAAATTCAAGGAGTTGAAAAATCACAAAAGTCTAGGATCTTGATTTGTTCGTTAATTAGAAGGCTCTGATACCAATTGTTAGGTCCCAATGCGTTTGTAGAAGGGGGGGTTGAATACAAACGGTACCGAATAATCGAATTAAATGCGGAATAAAAATATGAAACAAAATTCAAGTTAAATAAGAATATTATTAAACTTGAAAGGTGTTACAACAACTGTATCGATTACAAGGAATTAATCTCAAATTAATTATCACAAATTTAGAATAAATTCGACATGAACTTTTTCTATTTTTGCAATAATTAGAATCAAATGCTAAACGCGATTTGAGATTAAGTTCTAGGGATTTTGATCCGCTAGATTGTTATACAAGAACAAGATAAAGATTTCTAGTTTATTAGATTTAACTTTACAATCTAGAAATTGATCTTGAAGTTTTGCAGAGAAGATGAAATATTGTTCTGCTTCTTTTTCTTTTGTTCTCGGGTTCTGTATTGTTGATTGAATAATAATTGAATGAACTGCTTCTGCTTCTTTTAATCAATCAACCGAATAGAATTGAACTGACAAGACAATCCTGAGCTCAGCAAGACAATCGGTAGGACTATCCTTAGAACTAGCAAGACAATCAGAATGAACTAGCAAGACTTTCGGTATGACAATAAATTGTCATACCGATTGTCATAGTAGTTCAAACAGATTGTTTTTGCTGAAAATAAATAGATTTAAATTCTATAAAAATTCTGGTAAGACAATCCTTTTGAATTAGCATGACTTTCGGTATGACTAATGATTGTCATACCGATTGTCATACTAATACAATCAGTTGTCTTGTTGAATTAAAACAGATTTTTAAACCAATTTAAATTCTGAAAATTCTTAATATTAATTCAGAATTAATTAATCAATTAATTTAATTAATCAAATAAATTAATCTTTTGCAGATATAATTTATTTTCTTAATTAAATTATATGACTTAATTAATTAATAGAGAATTAATACTAATCTTGAGCAGCATCTATTCTTCTGTATATCTTCTGAAAATCACTGAAATATATGAATCAATTCCACCACTTCAATGTTGACATTCGATGTACTGTCTAGTTCATGAGTGACTAACTTCCGTGACGTTTCTTCATGTCTTGACTTTGACACTTTGATTTTCTTCAGATTAAATCCTTGTAATTAATGATACTCTGACGAGATCTCTGTCACTTGATTAAATCCACGATCTTGATTTATATCACTGAGGCTTGATCAATTTCTTGAACTTCTTCTAGTGAATTAACTCCTCAAGTCTGTAGATGAACCTTGTTTCTGAATCCTCTGACAGATGTTACTTTGCGAGATCTCTCTGACGGTAGATCCACTATTTACTTATTACATTCTTATTTGAGTTGAGTTGAATCCTCGAATATACAAATAGGCTATGACATATGACTTACAAAATGTGTACCTAGCTGATTTCAACTCAACTAAAGCAGAATCTATAACTTGTCTTCTCAATAAAGCAAGTCAGGATGAAAGTTGGCTATGGCACAAGAAGCTATCTCATTTAAACTTCAAGACCATGAATGAGCTGATAAAGAAAGAATTGGTAAGAGGTATTACTCTAGTGGAGTTTTCAAAGGATGGACTCTGTGATGCCTGCCAAAAAGCGAAGCAGATCAAAGCATCATTCAGGAAGAAACTTGATTCAACAATTGAAGAGCCTTTACAACTGCTTCACATGGATTTGTTTGGACCAGTCAATGTATTGTCCATCTCAAGGAAAATATTTTGCCTAGTAATTGTAGATGATTTCTCAAAGTTCTCTTGGACATATTTTCTAAAGTCTAAAGATGAGGCTAGTAAAATCATCATCAATCATATAAGGCAAGTCAACAATCATCCTGATTTCAAAGTTAGAAGAATCAGGAGTGACAATGGAACTGAATTCAAGAATTCTGTCATGAGAGCATTTTGTGAAGAAAATGGGATACTGCGTGAGTTTTCAGCAGCAAGGACTCCACAACAGAATGGAATAGTAGAAAAGAAGAACAGATCACTTATTGAAGCTGCAAGGACAATGCTTGAAGAATCTAAACTACCAACATATTTCTGGGCCGCAGCTGTAAATATTGCATGCTACACTCAGAACATTTCTCTGATTAATCAAGCAAGATGCATGACTCCCTATCAATTGTTCAAAAACAAGAAACCAACTCTAAACTTTCTTCATGTCTTTGGCTGCAAATGCTATATCCTGAGAAATCAAACTGATCAAAATGGGAAGTTTGATGCTAAAGCAGATGAAGGAATTTTTGTTGGATATGCTATTGGTAAAGCATATAGAGTCTACAATCTAAGAACCAACATTGTTGTGGAATCTATACATGTTGTGTTTGATGATAAAAAGATTGAAGGACTAAAAGATGGAGATTACCATGAGAGCCTCAAATTCGACAATGTGGAGATGGTTAGTGATGACAGTGATGATGAGAGTGATCAAGAAATAGTGTCTAAAGATAATGCACACAAATCTACCACCAATGAAGCACAAAACTCAACATTCGTCGAGCTGCATAATGCTTCATCCGTCGGAAGGCAATCTGTGTTATCCGTCGAAAGACAACCTGCCTCATCCATCGGTACTCAAAATTTACCATCCATTGGGTTATCAAAAGAAGCAGGAGGTCAAGACAGATCACCTATAGAAAATTCTCCTTTCTCAAATCAAAGATCCACAAACTCAGGGGAAGTTTCTAGCAATCAAAACTCAATTACACTTCAAGACAATCATGAGGTATCTTCATCTAGAGCTAATCTACCTCAACAAAGGAAATGGACAAAAGATTACCCCTTTGAGCTTATCATTGGTGATGTTTCTTCTAGAGTTCAAACAAGAAGAGCAACTCAGGAAGAATGTCTATACAACAGCTTTCTGTCAAAGGAAGAACCAAAAAAGGTAGAAGAAGCTTTGTTGGATCCTGATTGAATTTTAGCTATACAGGAGGAGCTAAACCAATTTGAAAAGAATAATGTATGGAAGCTGGTACCCAAGCCTAAAGGAAAGAATCCAATAGACACCAAGTGGGTATTCAGAAACAAGATGGATGAAAATGGCATAATAATCAGGAATAAAGCTAGATTGGTTGCTAAGGGTTATTGTCAGCAAGAAGGAATAGGTTTTGATGAAACTTTTGCTCATGTTGCAAGACTTGATGCCATCATAATCTTCTTAGCCTATGTTGCTCATGCCAATTTCAAAGTCTATCAAATGGATATCAAAAGTGCCTTTCTAAATGGAGATTTGGAGGAAGAAGTGTATGTTAGTCAACCTCCTAGTTTTGAAGATCCAAATTTTCCAGAATATGTCTATTATCTTCTGAAAGCACTTTATGGACTGAAGCAAGCACCTAGAGCCCGGTATGACACTTTATCAAAGTTCCTTTTGGAAAATCATTTCACAAGAGGTACTATAGATAAAACTTTATTTTTCAGAAATGTTAATGGCTCTAGTATACTTGTTCAAATTTATGTAGATGATATTATTTTTGGCTCTACAGATGAGAAACTTTGCAAAAAGTTTGCCAAATTGATGGAAAGTAAGTATGAAATGAGCATGATGGGAGAACTAACTTACTTTCTTGGTTTGCAAGTTAAGTAAGTTAGTGATGGAATATTCATTAGTCAAACTAAATATATTTTTGATCTTTTAAAAAAGTTTGATCTAATGAATTGTACATCTGCAAAAACTCTCATGGCCACTGCAACTAAGCTTGAACTAAACACTACTGAAAAGTCTGTAGATATTTCAAGTTATAGAGGCATGGTTGACTCACTTCTGTACTTAACAGCTAGTAGACCAGATATAATGTTTGCTACATGTTTATGTGCTAGATTTCAGGATGATCCTAGAGAATCTCACTTGATAGCTATTAAGAGAATTTTCAGATATCTCAAGGGAACACCAAAACTTGGCATTTGGTACCCTAGAGATTCTGGTTTTAATCTAACTGGTTATTCAGATGCAGATTATGCAGGTTGTAGAATTGATAGAAAGAGCACAACAGGAACCTGTCAATTTCTAGGAAACAAACTTGTGTCCTGGTTCAGTAAAAAGCAAAATTCAGTTTCTACTTCTATAGCTGAAGCTAAATATATTGCTGATGGTAGTTGCTGTGCTCATATTTTATGGATGAAGAATCAATTGCTAGACTATGGTTTGCAAGTTGAAAGGATTCCTATTTTTTGTGATAACACAAGTGCAATTGCCATCACTGAAAATCCAGTGCAACATTCAAGGACAAAGCACATAGACATCAAGTACCATTTCATAAGGGAACATGTGATGAATGGTACTGTGGAATTACATTTTGTTCCAAGTGAGAAGCAACTTGCAGATATCTTTACCAAGCCACTGGATGAATCCACCTTTTCAAGGTTGGTAAGTGAGTTAGGTATGCTTAATTACTCTTAAATTTATCTGAGTTATTTTGCAAGTTGTAATGAAGCCAGAAATTTAGTTAATCTTTTAATCTTGGATGAAATTTTGGCTAAGTCAAAATTTGCATCTCGACGGATAACCCTTATCCGTCGAGTTTAGTCATCCGTCGATATACTACTTGCTAATAAAAGTCAATTATTTTTCTGGAATACTTTATGTCTCGACGGATATCAGTTTATCCTCATCCGTCGAATTGTCTAAATCTCAGCCATTAATTCCCTGAACATTATCCATCGAGTATACTTACAGTTTGTAAGCATTACACGACGGATAATGGGTGGAATTTTTACAGATTTATTTTAAAACGGCTATTTTAGGCAATTTCTATTGGTTAATTTACTTTACTTTATTAATTTTTTTTCCAGTTATTTTTGAGATAGTATAAAAGCTTATTTCATAGCAATTGTTTTCTTTTATCATTCTCAAATTCAACTGCTTTTATTTCATTCTCTCTCAAGCAAATATTCTCCTTCTCTTCAAGCTTTCATTCTCTAACAATGGCTCCTGTAGTAAAGATTATGCCTCAAACTGGGTTCATTTATGAGAAGAATAACTTCACTACTTTGGTCAATAAGGGTTTTCAGCAATCAGAGGACTATCACAAGATAATAGACTTTGTGAAGAATTACAAGCTAAATTATGCCATGCTGGAGTCACCCACAATAGTGATGTAATAAAAGCATGTTTCAAAATTCCTGATAATAATGTGACTTCATCACACAATGACACTGATATTATCAATATGCTTAATTCCATTCACTATGCACTTTCCACTTCTAAAATGAGTGATATTAGGAGAATGGCTCTTAGGAAGGAATGGAGTTTCATGTGTGATGTAGTTACTAAGGTCTTCTCTGGAAAAATCAGTAATTTTGATTCAGTGAATATTTCCATGCTTAACATGCTATACATGGTAGTTACAGATAAATTTTACAACTTCAGTGACCTTATCATGTTTGAGTTAGGATACAAATTAGGAGAGCTAAATAAAAGAGGGAAGAATGTTTATTATGCCAGATTTTTTATGTTATTGGCTAACCACCTCTGTGAAGAAATAGTTCTTGAGAACCCTAACAACAAACTGGATTGTTGGGTTCAAAAGAGGAGGATCATTGCAGATCTGAACAGGGCCAACCATCACAGGGATGTGCCAATGTTCTACTTTCCTGTAATGCAGGCACCTCAGGTAAGTGAGGTAAGTTCATCCATCCCAACAACTATTCCAACCTCCACTATTTCTTTGACTTCAGAAGTAGCTATGACAACTGTGCCAATGACCAAACAGTTGCCTACCAAAGCCTCCAAACCCTCTACAATTTCCAAATCTAAATCAGAGAAAACCCCCTCTAGTATCTCTCAAAAGATACCAGTTGTAAAATCCACAAAAGCAAAAGAGGGGAGTGTGAAGGAGGGAAAGTCAGGTGAGGGAAGGGGTGAACATCAAAGAAACCCCAAGAATAAGGATGGAGAGTTGAGTGAATCCCAGCCTAGCCACACTGCAATTTCCCAACAAACTGCAGTGCTTAAAAAGGATAAAAGCTCACTTCTAGCTACATCCTCCCAAAAGGATGCAATTATTGAACAAAGCTCTCAGCCAAGAGCACATGCCAAAAGGGTTAGGGACACAAGCTCACCCCAAACTTATACAAGAAAGAAGAAATCTAAGACCTTTGGGGATGCACAGGGCACACACACAGTGCAAACTGGTGCTAAAGACACAGTCCCTGCACTCTCTCAAATTCAGTTTGATGTGGCTCCAATAAATGTGGAGTCACAGCCAAAATCTCTAACAATAGAAGCATCAGAAACACCATACTCACCAACAAACCCTCTGGAAGTGGATATGATAAACACTTCAATTCCTGATTCCCCTTCTTTAACTCTGTCGGGGAAGCCAAAATCTAGTGCAAGTGAGTATCATCTTTTAGATAATTTGTTGGCTCACTTGCCAATTCTTTCAGATTCTATTGTGACATCTGTGCCCCAAATATCTTCAATCAACACAGAGTCAACAATAGTTTCTCTTCCCACCTCATTCATTTTTACTCTCTCGATGGATATTGCTCATCCGTCGACTAGTGATTGTATCCCGACGGATAAACCTAACAGCAGTTATCCGTCGGATAGCCTTACCACTCATTCGACGGATATCACTAATCCGTCGAGTATCTCTGCACAACTTCAAACTTCAATTGTTTCAAGTGCAGAAGATTTAGTGGTTGTACAGTTACTCTTAGGACTGAGAGAGGAGAGTGTATTGAGTGAGAGGTTGGGTTGCTCCCAGGCAAAAGGAGAGGAAAAGAGTGAAAATCAGCAATCCATTTATTCAGGATTGGCAAAAGTGAGTGAGAGGAGTCCCACCTTAGTAGGTGAAGGTGAGGGTGTGAGGGTGGGGAGCCAGGGTGAGACCCTGATGCAACAAAAGAGAGATTATGAGAGAAAAGCAGGTACCGAAGCTATAAGGGTGGATCCAGCCATTGCTAGTGAGTCAATGATTGTGGATGATGCTGAAAAGGAAAGACAATTTCAGCAACATTATAAAGCTGTAATTGATAACATTTCCTTGGATGCTGACACTTTTACTCACCCTGTGTTAGCCTATCAACTGTTGGCTGCTCAGGGCAATGTGGAGGCAGAACAGACTTTGAACTTAGTACACACTTCAGAATCTCTTCAGAGAGATAAAGCTGCCGTCAATAGGATGCCTTCTCAAGCTGGTGAGTCATCTGAAGAATTTGAAGTAAATTCTAATGATGATGACTCTGTTTCTTTGGATGGAAGCATGAACTTAGGGGGAGATGAAGGCCCAAGTTTTGTTCCAAATTTACCTGAATGGGCATGGACAAAGGAATCTACACCAGGACAATTTGGTGTATCTTTGGTTAAGCAGTTTCTGGCAATTCAAAAGCCCTTCAGGAAACTTCAGATGCTGGTACCAAGGCTATTCTTCAAGCTCACATAGACTCTCTACATCTCATGAAGATACAACAATTAAGACAGAATCTGAGTGTGGATGAACTCAAGAAGGATATAGCTGACTTGAAGACCTACAATTCTGAGAAGCTGGATTCAGTCATGCCATATGGTACCATGCAGGAATCATTACTGAGACTGAAGAGCGAATCAGATTCTGAAAAGAAGCTGGCCAAGCTGGAAGATAGAGTTCAAGTTATTGAGAATTCAGTGGCCACCCTTCTTCAAAATCAACAGTCTCAGACAAATCTTCTCATGCAACTGGCTAATGCACAAGGCCTAACTCCTCAACCTGGTGATAACAAAAAGGGGGAGAGAGAATCAAGTAAAGGGGAGAAAGGACCAAGTGAGGGGGAGAAACTTCAAGTTCAAATCAGCAAAGTAATTGTACCTTCAATTACTGTCTCCAAGCCACCAGTTGTAGATGGTATAGATCTTATTAAAGCAGCAGCAATAAATTTGAAAGTTGTTGAGAAAGTAAAGTTGAGTTTGATCAACTGGGATAAGATTGATGAAGAGATACAGAAAAAGTTTGAACTTGTCAAGGAGCCAGTTAAGTCAGTCATCCATCACTCTCAAGTCAAGCAAATCAGTGTGAATCAGATAAGCATGAATTATCTGGAAAGAGGACAATCTTCCTGCATCAAGTCTACAAAGGCTGAAATAATTCTTAAACCAAGGGCAAACTATCCAAAATCATCATTGAAGAACCCCTTGGACACTGTGTATGAGACACCCAAGCCTGATGAGAAGAAGCTTCTGTCAAGATCAATTGTCTTCTAAAGATCCAGCTGATTCAGCTTCAAAAAGAAGAATTGCTAAGATATTCAGAAATGGAAAGGAAATTTGTGTGGTAGCTGGACATCCACAATTTGCTCAAGCAAAGAGAGAAGAAAAAGCCAGATTAAAGCAGGAAAAGAAGCAAGCTGCTCTAGATGTAAAGAAGACTAAACAAAAGAAAGAGCAGATTGCTATCTTGGCCAAACTACAGGCTGTGAATTCATCTCAAAAATCCCATATCAACCATCTGAAGCTGCTGAATCAAAGAAGAAAATTG
This sequence comes from Apium graveolens, assembly GCF_009905375.1. Taxonomy (NCBI): domain Eukaryota; kingdom Viridiplantae; phylum Streptophyta; class Magnoliopsida; order Apiales; family Apiaceae; genus Apium; species Apium graveolens. The sequence goes on from NC_133650.1 coordinate 303,691,790, forward strand.
AAGAACAGAAGAAATCTCCAAGAAAGAAAGAATTGGCTAGAAGAACAAAAAGGAAACTGGATATTGTTGACAAAGGATTGGAAGATCAATTTCCTAAGGTACCCACACCAGTTACAACTCAAGCATCAAAGCCCTCTGTGGTATTTGAAGATATAAGGGTGGTGGATCCCTACAGGAATATTCATGGTGAACCTATTGTGCCCAAGGATGAGCCAATAGAGTGGGATAAAATACCAATTCCTGACTTCAGTTTACCAATCCTTAGCAAGCCAAAAAGAACAAAGTCAGGGGCAGTCAAGAAAGTGAAGCTGTCACCTCTCAAATCCAAATCAGTAGTTAAAGTTCAACCCAAAATTGACAGGGGAGACTACTTGTACTTGTGTGACATCAAAGAATTTTCTGATCTAAACCTATATCTGGATGAACTAGATGAAGTGAGGGGAATTGATGCATACAGAAACCTACCTGAAAGGTTAGTGTTCAAGTAGAAAGGAGGAAAGGAGATTGTGTGGCCACTTCACAGGATTCTTCAAGAAAGCCAAGCTGTACTGATTAAAGTGTATTCATCCTTCAAGAAAAACTTTGGGTTCAATGTAACTGCAAGAAGACTAGTATTGAAGAAGATTGAAGAACTAAGGAGTATTAGAGCTAAAGATGCACTCCCAAAGACTCTAATCATCCCATACACAGGGAGAAGAGTGCATCTAAGGCCCTACTGGCTGATGGAGTTCATAGATGACAAATGTGTGAGAAGATTCTTCAGGTTAGAAGACCAGTTGAGTATCTCTAGCAATGAGACTCTCTTGGAAATTCAAGAAAAGCTAGATCTCTCAGAATCTGATGAACTGGAATTCCACAGGCAGCTCCAAAATCAGATTGATGAAAATAACAGGAAGCTTGGAAGAAGATCCAGACCTTCAAGAAACTAGAAAAATCTGCTCAGACTAGAGGAGCATCTTGAAATGACTGTGAGCCAAACTTTGTACATTTTGATTAATTGAAGCTCTTTCAGTATTATCTGCTTATCTTTAAAGCTGTATGATTAGGATGTTTTGTTATCATCAAGTATCTCTTAATTTATGGCTACAATTCCAGTAGACATAAATTGGGGGAGATTGTTGTGCATATGTTGTGTACATGATGATTTCATAAACAAAATATCTAAGTAGATTTTACTTAGTGAAATAATGTAGCACTCGACGGATAAGAATTATAGTCCCGACGGATAACTCATTATAGTCCCGACGGATGTTAACTTATTATCCATCGAGTGAGTAGCTTATGTAATAATAAGTCTGTAGCACAATTCTGTATACATCTTTGTATAGATTCTGTAGTAGCCTATAAGTCATGTTGACTTTAACTAGATATGCAGAATAGGTTGATTAATTGTATATAAATGATGTCTTGTAATATTGCATAAGTGAAATGAAGTCAAGTGCCAAAATAGCTACCGACTAATGATTAACAAAGCCATCGACGGATGATCAAATGACTATCAAAAGATGTTTAATATAGTAGTCGACGGATGATCAACTAAGTCATCAACGGATGTTCAGAAAGTCGACGGATGATCATATATCCAACGGATATTCATAAAGTCCAACGGATGATCATATAAAGAATTCAAACAACAGTTGAACAATGAAAACTGAGCACAACCGTCGAGATGTATACAAATCTACTATGGAAGCCTATTAACTGGGTAAAAGAGGACGAAAAGCAGCAAAGCTTAAGACTGATAGTTTTTATATGTATTTAGTCTTTTTGACTTTGTAATCTTGGTAATATATAAACCAAGAACGTATCAAATAAAATGATATAGCTGAGATACGAAAAACAGAGAAATCTTTGAAAGCAGAATCTTTAGCATTTCCTTGTATTCTCAGTAGTTCGATTTGTAAGCAGCTGTGAGCATTCTTGCACACAGAGTCTTCTCGATATATAATATATATCTCTGGTGGAATTGTTTAAATCCACCAAAAAGTTTTGAAAGACTCTTGTTTTTAATTACTTATATTTTGATTCAATTAAGTTTCTATTCCGCATTGTGTTAATTAAAACACTTATATCTATATTCGAGTTGAACATTTTTATTTCGAAAAAAAGGTTCAAGAATTCCATTCAGCCCCCCTTCTGTAATTCTTGTTATATTATTAAGGGACTAACAACCACCACCACCAAACACTGTTCATATTTTCCGACGAACATTGTTCATCAAATCCACCGATTACTGTTCACGTTTCCGACGAAGAACCACCATCACAGATCTTATTTCCGGCTACGAACCTCAGACTTTGTTACTCCCAAATTCCTCCGTCAACACTCGTTTTGCCATTTGGATTACTAGAATGACTTAATGAGAATAAAATACTCTGTACAGTAAAAAAAATTATTTTTTTATTTATTTAGGAGCCATTTGGCTTATGAGATATTATTTTTATATTCACTTAGAGCATCTTCAATGGTTGACACCTTTGGAGGGATGCCAACTTTGTCACATAATAAAAAATATTATTTTTAATTGTCTCTTTTTTCCACATTAATTTTGGCACTCTTTTTCACAAAACTCTCCAATAGTTGGTAGTCATAGATATCAACTTCACTAAAATTACAAAAAAATGTATAATACAAACAAATTAAAAATATAATAAATTATTCATTATTGTGACCACAAACGAAATTGTCATAATAATTTATTCACCATTAGGATCACAAATGAAGTTGACACGTTATGGGATGCCAATTTTTGGCACCCCAAATTGGCAGCCTATATCACCTCACTTAGCATTCCACAACATCTCAATAATTTTCAATGAAGTGCTAACAAGGTGCCCACATGGCGTTGACAGCACGACACCCCCCATTGGAGTTGTGGTTGATAACCTTTGCATCATAAGTTTTCGATCATGTTAACAGGAAACGAGAATGAGATATTTTTTATCATAAAAAAACCATTTGAGCTGCAATTGATTACCTTTGCATCATAAGTTTTCAATCATGTTAACAGGGAATGAGAGTGAGATATTTTTTATCAAAAAAAAGGAGAACTAGGAAGCTGGATGTAAAAGAAATACGGTAAATGGCAGTAATCATTTTCATTAGTGGGACCAAATTTTTTTGCAATGTGCGCCTTCCAATTTTCTTTTAATATCTAAATGTATATTGTTCAAAGGAATTAAACTTAGGGGTTTTTTTTCACAAATACCCAAGTTTTACAAAAATTTTGTAAAAATACTGTCATTTTTTAAAACAAATTGCAAAAATACTATTTTTCAAAAAAAAATTGCAAAAATACGGAGGTTGCATTTGCAACTATATCTGCAACTGCTAGCAACCATATATGCAACCACAAATTTGAAAAAATCTGTTGAAAATTACATTTAGTTGTAAAATAAGTTGCCCAAGTGGTTGCAAACAGTGTTACAGATTTCGAAAATCGGACTTATTCGGTTGAGACACCGATTTGCGATTTATCGGACGATTTTTAAAAAAAAATCAGATGATTTATCGGCGATTTATCAGAAATCGGTCAAATCGGACAAATATTTTTGACCGATTTTTGAGCGATTTATCGGCGATTTTTGAAAAATCGGCCGATTTCTATAACAGAGGTTGCAAATAGCGAAAAATGAGTGTCCCTGCGGGACCAAAAGTAATATAAAGAACAATTAAAATTTGTAAGTAGTGACATCCAGATTCAAAGACCTTCCACATAATTCCAAATACACCTTCTCAGCATCATCGACCATATCATGTAGGGGAGAGTATGGGTCGGTTCGGCTCGGCTCGGTTTCCGGATAAAACCAGAACCGTAACCATATATCTTCGGTTTTTAAAATTGAAAATGGTAACCGTCGGTTCAGATTCGGTTTCAGTTCAAAAATCTCTGGTTCGGTTATAATCGGTTCGGTTTCGGTTATAAAATCGGATGAAATTAAAATTAGAAAATGAAAATACAATTATAAATAGAAAAATATATTTAATTCAAAATTTATTTCAACATTTTTAGTTTTACACAATGTACCAAATTTACACAGACTTGGTTGAGAGATAAGAAACATGAACTCCAAATATATTAGCAAATGTAGTAGTAATACTAATAGTTCAACACAATATAATTTTTTTACAAAAAAAGTGACAAACAAGGCCTCCGGATTGACATTTCAATGCATTTATGCTTGGTTAACAGGGAAAACTAATATATCCAGGTAAACAAAACAAAGTTCTAGTTTTAGATCTTAGGCCAAATGAATTAATTCTGGTTCGAATGATAAAATCTTAGATATTTAAAATTGTTTAAGAATTCATAAAATTTATATAAATTATATATAAATAATATATTTATTTAATTATTTAAATATTCGGTTCGGTTCGGTTTTTTCAGTTCGGTTTTAACCAATAACCGGAACCATGGAGTCGGTTCGGTTTTCAATTTTTCAGATTCGGCTCAGTTTTTTCCGGATCGGTTTTTACCGATTTTTAGCGGTTTCAGTTCGGTTTCGGTTTTTTGCTCAGCCCTAATGTCATGTTCAAAATATCTCAGAATTATATTATTATTATTGGACACAGTCATGAAGGGAAGGACGGGAACCAACGAGAGCAGAAGTGGAGTATATTTGCAAATAAATATCCAAAAGTTAGTATATTTTTCAAATTCCCTTAAACTTATTATTTTGGAAAATCCGATATATTCAGATTTATATATCTAAAAAGGCAGTACTAAATAAAAGAGTAATGGAAAATTTTTAAAAAACATTAAGGCCCGTTGACTAATCTAACTAGATTTCAAGCCTGCACAAATTTTCACCTACACCTAAATTGTATTATAAATAAATTTTCTTTACATTATGGATATTAAATCTATATTAATCATACACAAGCATAGAGCATGCAATTCATGTCGTTCGTATACTTTCGTATCGTGTACTTTCGTGTTTCGTGTAGTGAAGGGTTACATATCTGACTCATTTATCATTCGTGTACTTAAGGGTAAACACATATCCGTAACTCATCGTTTCGTGTACATTTCTTGTATAAAATAAATAAATAAATAAATAAATATATAAAATATTACATAGTTGGATATAATTTTACATATATAATTTTACATATATATTAAAAATATATATTTACATATAATGGTATATTTTTGGATATATTTTTATAAATATACATGAATTTTATGTATATATACATATAATATTAGAGTAATATGTATATTTATATAAATGAATATATAAATATTAAAAAAATTATTAATAAATTTATTATTTCGTATACTTTAGTGTCGTTTCGTGTATTCAAGGGTAAACACATATCCGTACCCGTTTAGATTTCGTGTTCTTTCGTGTTGTGTACTTTCGTGTTCGTGTACCAAAAAGTTGAACACATATTCATTTATATCGTATCGCTCTCATATCGTTTTATCGTGTCATATACTAAATTGTCAGCTCTACACAAATATATGCTCATGCAAATATTTCTTACCACTCACTGAAATGTTTTTAGGTATAAAATACACAAAAAAGCCCAGGCCCATTAAGTAGCACTAACCATTTGGGCCGACCCAAAAAACCCTAAACTCTGGTTTTCTAGGGTTTTATAAAAGCTCATGAGTCGCCTCACAATACTAGCCCTTGCACAAACACTACGAGGCTCAGCTCTCACCGGAAATTCACCGCCGCCGTCACATCCCTCAGGTATCTATTACATATATACACTTATAGCTTAACAAATTGTATCTATTTGTTTTAAATAGCTTGATTTTATTTACATTTATTCATTGTTTATTTGAAATGCGTATGTAATTTGTGTTGAAGAGATAAGAGGTTGTTGTGTATCGAATTGAAGCTTATGAGTGATTTCAATTGTTTTGTATGTATATTGTGTGTATGTCATTTTTTTATCGTGTTGTTATTGTTTTGATATATTTGGTTAACTGATTCGGAACTTTGATTTGTTTCGTGTCGATTATTTTACGGAAAGTGTAGATTTAGGCTTATGAATTGTTAAAATGTATTATATAGTGGTGAGATTTTGGTTATTTAGTTTCGGAATGTTAATTTGTTTAGTGTCGATGTTTTTACGGAGAGTGTAGAATTAGGCTTATGAATAGTTAAAATGTATTCTATAGTCGTGAGATGTTAGTTTTATTTTGTTGTTTTGATGGAAAATGTGGATTTAGGATTAAGAAGGTGAATGAGATGTATCGTGTATGGTTATTAGATGTTGATTTGTTGTTTGTTGTATTTAGGTGTCGATGAATTTGTTATAGAATTTGGTTGTGTTGTGTAGTTGAAGGAGTTTAAGTTTAAGTTATTAATGTTTTTATCTTGTAGGTAAGAGATGAAGCATAACAATGTTATTCCCAATGGTCACTTTAAGAAGCACTGGCAGAACTATATCAAGACCTGGTTTAACCAGCCTGCTCGCAAGACCAGGAGAAGAAATGGTAAACTACTCGCTTCTGTTGAATACATTTTGAGGATTGTGATCTTATTGTTTTGTAGTTTGTAAGCTTGTGATGAAAATGTGAGTAACTTAAACAATTATAGTTGGGTTTTGAGGTTGTATTTTTTAATTGATAAATGCAGCTAGGCAAAAGAAGGCAGTGAAGACCTTTCCTCGTCCTACAGCTGGTCCACTTCGTCCTATTGTTCACGGGCAGACACTTAAGTATAACATGAAAGTTAGGGCTGGCAGGGGCTTCTCTCTTGAGGAGCTTAAGGTGTGCCAACTATTAACTTTCTTAGTATTTGAACTTCTCCCCATTGTTGTTTTTTCTTTGCTTTACTTTAAAACAACCTTATTCTTTACCTTTATATTTCTTTATGGAGTAAATTAGGCTTTTTTGTTTTCTTTTATGTGGCTTTAGGCAACTTTTAGCTAGTCAAAACTTAGTTTAATGCTATAATATGCAATAAAGATACTGATCTGGTGTTGATATATTAAAATTTGTACCCGAGCTTGCTACCCATGAATAAGAAGTTATTCTATATAGACTACTTGCACTGCTACTATATGTTAACTGTAGAGAACTCCTGTTGTAATTCATTATGCTTGCATGTGCTTGCAAACCTATGTATTTCCAATATTAGTGGTCTAGTCATTTAGTATTCAGGCTACGTAACCTATTTTTTTTAGACTAGCTGCCCAATACTGGGATGAACGAAAGTATGATAATTTTCCGTGTGGCTCTCTAGCAGGCTATTGTATCATTCATGTTGAAACAAGTATGTTTTAAATGATAGTAATTTTTCTGGAATCCCCAAGTACATTCTGTTTATCAGATGTTAGTTGTGTTATGATGCAATAATCTATATTAATACCCTTGATATATGCGGCTTCTCTATTTCTCTGTAACCAAGTATTTGTTTTACTACAGGCTGCAGCTATCCCAAAGAAACTTGCCCCAACCATTGGCATTGCCGTTGATCATCGCCGTCGCAATCGATCTCTGGAAGGTCTCCAGACTAATGTGCAAAGGCTTAAGACTTACAAAGCTAAGCTTGTTGTCTTCCCAAGGCGTGCTCGCAAAGTCAAGGTATTGTTGATGATCTCAATTCAACAAGTATTACAAATAAATGAATGTTGACTGTTCTTTTGCAAATTATCTGAACAAATTTTCTGTTTTAGGGTGGTGATTCTGCCCCTGAAGAGTTGGCAAATGCAACTCAAGTACAAGGCGATTACATGCCTATTGTTCGTGAAAAGCCAACTGTCGAGCTTGTTAAGGTTACAGCTGAAATGAAATCATTCAATGCCTATTCCAAGCTTCGGGCAGAAAGGACACACGAGCGTCATCTTGGTGCTAGGTTGAAGAGAGCTGCCGAAGCCGAGAAGGAAGAAAAGAAGTAGAGTGTTCTGCTATTCTAGTCACTTGTGTCATTCCTCAGTGGATTTGTCATCCCCTATTTTGAATTTGAATATGCTATTAGAACATAATTTTACATCATCAGTAATGAAGTTTGTGAGGATTTGTTTTTTCATGCAATTAAAGATTTTTATTGCTAGAATGATAATTTTCGTTGTCGATATTTAGCTACAGTTTCTGTACTAGTTTGCGACTTGTCTTGCTACTAATTTTAAAATTTGTTTTTTGCCATACTGTCAAAATAGCAGAGTAGAAAAACATGGGACTTTTTTCTGTGTTAACATTCCTACATTGCTTGTATTATTTCTAATATCATAAGAAATCGTTAAATTATGATTTATAGAAAGTTTTCTGAACATTTTATTTATTTCCTAAATTTAAAATCATACTTATTTACTATGTGATTTTAATAAAGCTAGTTTGATAGTCAAGGCTTTAATAAGATAAAATCACAAGTTTAGCATGAGAGTTGTGTTAACTCTGTGATGTGTAAAAGATTTCTGGTTTCTACGTCCACTGTCAACCATAATATTACCCAAATTTCCAGGAGGATTTAGTCCCATTCTGATCCCTGTTCTTCTCTCTTTTGTACATGTAACATACATATCTCTCTGTGTTCAGAACATTATATTATTACATAGTAGCTTAACAGAAAAATGTCAGGTAATATTGGATCATTTAGTTTTGCAAGAACGCCTCGAGAAAAATTGCTTGTATCAAGAAAGAACTATTCTGAATTAGGGTATGTGGAAGATGACTGTGATGAAGATGAAAGTTCTTGGTCAAGGTTTCAGAAAAAATTCGTTAAATTTAAATTCGATGTTGAAGGTTGCCTCTCTAAAGCATATAAAATGGGTCGATCCGATCCTAGGAAAGTTGTTTTTGCAGCTAAAATGGGATTGGCTCTGGTGATTGTATCACTTCTAATATTCTTTAGAGAGCCATTGTCTTATATTGGGCAACAGTCAATCTGGGCAATCCTTACTGTCGTCGTCGTGTTTGAGTTTAGTATAGGTATAGAAATATTCGTGTTAAATTCTATTGTTATCTTTGTCTCCTCTGGATTCACTTGATTTGTTTGTGTCTGTAGGAGCTACACTTAGTAAGGGATTTAATCGTGCTGTGGGAACGCTTTTAGCTGGAGCATTGGCTCTCTGTAATGCGCAGCTATCTCAGATGGCTGGAAAGTTTCAAGAAGTTGTGATTGTAACTAGCATATTCATTGCAGGTCTGGCTTTCTTCTAGTACAATACAGTGTTTGTTTTAAAGGCGTAAGATTAGGATAGAGCTACCTGCTCTAGCTTTAGAGCATCCACAGCGCTCATGGTCACTTTCTTATTTTTTTAGACCCCACCCACATTCCATCTAAGGAAAAGTGGGATTAGAAAACAAACTGGCCAAATCGCTACAGTCATGCGACCATTTCACAGTTCTCGATATTTTTCATTATACTAAACTTAAGTTGTGTAGATTTTGATAACATAAAATTTTAACGTTGCTTTGTCAAACTTTAACATTTAAGTAAATAAAATACTAAAGTGGGACAGAACCTCCAAACTGGGACTGCCCACTTTGTTTGAGTTTGCTCCAACGGTTGAGAGTCTCTTTTTTTCATTTGGAAACCATTTCACGTGGCCCTATGCATGAATTGGGTCCGCGCCGTGGATGCTCTTATCCAATGGCCTATTCAACAAGATCCTTTAGATAACCCCGTTCACTATTTTCATCACATTACAGTACATTTGCGAGACTACTGGGATTACTAAACCTTCATGAAATGAACTTTACAAGTCGATAACATAAAATTATAAAGTAACTTGAAAGAATAGAGTTTGAGACTACATAGCCCCTTGTAGTGTGAAAAAAGTGCAGGTGATCGTATCCTAAGCTAAATCATTTCAAACAAACATATCAACAAAATAGCCAAAAGTAATCAAATTCGAATCACAATGTCCTTTTGAATAACCGTGTCTTTTGCATGTTGGTTTTTCAGGTTTCTCTGCAAGCTATTTGAAACAGCATCCTGCAATGAAGCAATATGAATATGGATTTCGTTGTTTCTTGTTGACGTATTGCATTGTTCTGGTATCCGGGATGTCACATTTTGTTAAAACAGCGTTTTCAAGATTGTTGTTAATTTCCGTTGGAGCAGGTGTCTGTATGCTAGTAAATATATGCATTTACCCCATTTGGTCAGGCGAGGATTTGCACAAACTGGTTGTGAAAAACTTTAGAGGAGTTGCCCACTCCTTGGAAGGTCAGAATCCTTTCTATTCTAGATTTCCTTAGCATGTACTCAAATACTTAGCATGTACTCAAATACTCTTTTCTACAGGCTGCGTTAGTAAGTACCTGGAATGTGTCGAATATGAAAGAATTCCTTCAAAAATTCTTGTATATCAAGCTTCTGATGATCCATTGTACAGCGGATATAGAACTGCTGTACAGTCTACTAGCCAAGAGGAAACTTTGGTATACTCCATGCTTCATTGTATAGCTTGAATCCTAGACCTGACTAAGGAATGATATGACCGTGTAAGATTTATTTCATCGCTTCTGCAGTTAGGTTTTGCTGAATGGGAACCTCCTCATGGCCGTTACAAAATATTTAACTATCCTTGGAGTACTTATGTCAAAGTTAGCGGTGCATTAAGGCATTGCGCGTTTACTATCATGGCTATGCATGGATGTATACTTGGCGAGATCCAGGTAAACTAACTTATCAGTAACTCCCAAATAATATCTAAGTTTCTAAGTCTGTTCTTGATTAAACTTTGCTGCAATAATTTCTTGTGTAAACAATCAATCTTTCAAAATTTCATGCCCTTCTAATATACGAGTGATTTGCATAGAATTATTGCTGGGATTGAACTTGTACCAGTTGTTATTCTTGCTCTTCATCTCCGTTATGAACTCCTGGCAACTAAGAGCAACATCATTGACATTGTTATACAACCACTCTTCTACTGGCTTTAGCAAGTACAGGCACAGATGCTCCATTCTGATTATAAATTTATAATTTAACACTTATAGGCAACAGCTGAGTTGCGCCAGGTTTTTAGCAGCGAGATTCAGAAAGTTGGCACAGCAGGTGCAAAAGTTTTACTTGAGGTTGGAGCGAAGGTTGAAAGGATGGAAAAATTAAGCCCAGGAGATTTGCTGGCAGAAGTGCACGATGCTGCTGAAGAGTTGCAACTGGCAATTGACAAAAAATCATACCTTCTAATTAATGCTGACAGTTGGGCAAGTACCAGAATGCCACAGGAATCTGAGGACCCTAACAATATACAAGAATTGAAGGATTCTGAAAACAAGAATTTGCTTATACGCTCCCTCAGTCAAGTAGCGGGTCATTTAAGATCAATGCACACACCAAGGAACCCAAACAACATGAGCCAAGCTCTTTCTTTTGGACTAGGTTCATCTGAAGATATGTCCAGGCAGCAACAATGGCCTTCACGGCTATCTATGCTTGGAGACACCGTTCTTAATGAACGTGAGGTACATACATATGAAAGTGCAAGCGCACTTTCATTAGCTACCTTTACCTCATTGTTGATGGAGTTTGTTGCAAGGCTTCAAAACCTAGTTATTTCATTCGAGGAGCTCAGCGAGAAGGCAAAATTTACAGATCCTTCATTAAACACAGATGTATTTGTTGAGTAGGTCACTGGAGCAGGCAACAGGATTCATGCTCTTTCTTAATCATCACTCAACTCTGCGTGATCCTTCTGGCCAAGTTGCATAAAAAAGATGGCTACACTGGATTTAAATTGGTTCAATGGTTCATCTTGTGCTTGGAGTTTCACAACGGAACCAATTACATTTCCAGCACACATGGTTTCAATGGTTGTAATCATCAGCTTGCCTGATTCTTCTGGTCTGTCGAGAGCACGGATGCTGTGGAAAGGGAGAAGAGGCAGGATGAAGTAAATAAGTTACAAATACAGATTTCTGTTTGTTGTGGAAATGTTTGTGATAAATCTTTCTCTTTCCAATGGCGTAGGATACTAAGACATTTAAAGGATTGCTTTATAAACACTCAGAGTACAGATTTTTAGTGTAACTTAAAAACTTATCCCTCTTATGTTAATTTCACTTTACCTTCTCCATATGCATGTTATGTTATTCAACTGCAGTGACTAAAGAATGTCCAGTGGCAGATTGATTGCTAACTTCGATACATTTATGTACCTGAAAACACCTGCGATCTATGTTATACGGTCTCGGCTAGAAGTATCTCTCAGGAATGAGCGTCCAAGTCTGAATAATGTTTGATTTGTATTTTGCATAACCTAAAAGATTATGAATGAACAATTTCCTATCTAAATTTGTATGAAAATTTAGAGATAGCATTCTTCAGATTTCATAGTATTTTATACTACACTTTAAAAATCTGAGCATTGCTGTCTACTCATACCATGCAATGCATCCAAATTAGTTAGTTACCATTTTTTTTGATAATTTGTTTTCAGCTGTGTAATCCAAGTCGCCTTCTTGTAATGTAATCGTATTCTTTATAATGAAACAGTACAGAAAAGGGAATCTATATATGTAATTGTTACCGGAGTGCATTCAATCAGTAATCAATAAAGAAGGGGGTTGATTTAGGAGAAATCAAAATCAGGAAACAGTCTTTGATATCAACAAGAAAAGTACAAGACATACAGGTCAAAATGAAAACAGATGGGTCACATTTAATCTAAAACTTGAGGAGCTTACCTTGAACTTCAAGAACAAGCAACTGAGAGGAGCTCTACCAACTTCAAAGAAATATATAATTTACCCTATACTCTAAGAATAACCCTTCAACCCTTCCGCAAACAAGGCTACAAACTTTATGAAGGAAAAAGGAGATCAGGGTCTCAGGAATGCTTGCTGTTTCCTTGAAAACTATCAAGGGCGAAATCAAGCCAGTTACTGCTTCACTGAGGACAAGATGCGATGAAACAGATGATACCAGCCATTTTCAATTTACTGTTCTAGCAGTCTCACATCGATACTAATACAATATATAAGTAACTTGAATGTCCCAGACCAAACAATCAAAATATATTTCAGGAGTACAAATAACATGAAACTGAAAACAAATCAGCAACATATTTGAGACTGGCAAAACTTCTTTACCAGGAAGCAAAGCGCAAGAACTGCATGAAGGAAGATAACACAGTTTATGATTAAGAAAAAGAACCTCAGCAAATATATGCAAGGAGTGATCACCAATACATTTGAGGATACTCTATAAAGAAAGAATACAAAAATGCCTCATACTATTGCTACCCTTTCTCAACTTCATTAACAAAAGTTACGATATTTTACTGATTGACAAAACCACATAGATGCTAAAACTCCTATAGCCAGTAACAACACGAGCAAATATTACATGCTACCTCCCAACAAAAGTATATATGTCATGGTATACTATAGTAGAACTTTTTGTTCTCTCATTTTCCTAAACACTCTTTTTTCCATCTTGCATCTATGCAATTCAGGAAATATATTCTTAAATCAGCGGTCACTTCTCTTCAAATTCAACATCAATGATCTCCGGTTTCGAGCTTGAGGAACTTGATTTGCCCCCTTTCGGCTGCCACACAGTGTTACGACAGCCTAAACAGCGGACTACTCGGGCTTTGAGTCCCACAAACGGCCTCTGGCAGGCAGGACAAGACCCCTATGATAAAATTGACAAAACCAATCAGTACAGAGCTATATATATATATATCTGGAAAATATCTATATTAATCACATTTAAACTGACTAGGATACTTTAACATCTATATTAATCACATTTAAACATGAGGAATAATTCTAAAAAGCATATATGAACCATCTAACAGTGAAAAAGAATAAGCTTGCTACTAAACCAAACCCAGAAAGGTAGTTCCCATTATACCCTCGATTGTGCAGCAGATGATAAAATTTTCAAATGTGAAAAAAATCTTGTAGAACTTTTTTCAAACTATAAGATGAAATTTCAAATCTGGCATTTTCTTGGTTCTACTCTTTTTCGCTAGCTGACTGAATCTTGTGTGCTGAGCTATATCGCACTTTCGTTTTGGGTTCGGGTAAACAAGGACCCAAGCCGGTTGGTTCGTGTATATTATTTCAACCCGTTTTGAGTTCGGTCCGGGTTAAAAATAGGAAACGGGCACAGCCAACCCAACATGAACCCAACCTATTACCTGAAACTGCCACCCGCACTCAAATGAATTCAAGAACAAGTGATTATCTTTTTAGGAAAATTTGAAATAGTGTAGTGCAGCTCAATTTAACATAAATCTTTCTTTCTAACTTGGACCCCGTCACAATCTAGCATACTGCTCACAGAGAATCAAATCTTTCGACTTAAAACTAGAAAGTAGTCTATTCATTTCAATACGCCTCTACACTTTTGAAGGAAGACAATCAATGAAAAGTGGCAAACTTTTGGAGAAGTATAATTTGACTCAGTGTTGCATGGTTCGTGGGTCGGCCTATGGATCCGTGAACTGGTTCGTTCGCACCGGAACATGGGTCAACTTCAATCCAGATCACCATAGTTCACGCACCAGTTCGCCATCTTCGGCGAACCCCGCCTGATCTATTCCGGGTACTGTAAATAAACGAAAAAGGACGATAAGGGATGATGGGTTGTATATATAGGGTATATATCGATGACGACCTGGTGCTGCTTTTTGGGATAAGATGGACTACAGCTGTCTTATACAAATTTATTGTTATATATGTATTTTGTCCTCTGTTTGACTATCTCACTAAGTTGTCTTTATCATAATATAAATTGATTAATTATACTTATATTATTACTTGAAAAGAAAAATATTGTCTTTCCTATAACTAGTATAAAAATAAATTAAATTACATAAATAAAAAAGGATCCTTATATCGACCCGACCCAATTCACAATTTATCGTACCGATCCAAACAAACTAAAGTTTCACGTGACTATTGACCTGTTGTCTAAAGCAAACTGGTAAAATTCTACATGATAGATATTAGTAGTTTCTGGAAAAAATCAAATATTAGAGGCAAATAATACTAATGACACAACTGTTTTTAAGTCATCATGTTGTAATAATAATCTGATTTTATGTGACATGCGTATGAAATAGGATCAATATCATGCAATGATAAGATCAGTCTACTGCCCCAATAATAGCCATATGCAAGCACTTTATTATCAATTATCGCAATAGTAATCGTACAATAAATTTTAACATCAACTGCAACCAGATTTTACCTTCACAATGAAAAAATTACCAAAAGCCGCCATGAGGATAGGACTAACAACAGGTACGAACCATACGAAGATAACTATACACCGAATTAACCATCCAGATAGAAAGAACCACAAGAAGAAGATCATCTACATGTACCAACATAAACTAATTAGGCATAATGGCATACATTAGTTTTCATATAGTTGTGTACCTACAGTAAGAGGATGCTTAACAGAAAAAGCAACGGGGCTACTGTTTCTTATATTCGATAACTAACAAAACACCTGATGTATCATACTAACAATAACATTCCCTGTATTTAAGATTTTAAATTTGTGAAGGAACATCTAGAAAAGTATCCCACTCTCCTTATATCTATAGAAGTGGGAGTGCGTATTAGTATTAAAGATTCTATATTTTCCACAATACAACCATAAAATAAAGGGATAAACTGACAGTGACATCATAGTTGGTAAGCTGTAATCTTAATTTTTATTGTATTCATCAGACAGGAAGATAAACTTTGTATTTGTACAGCATTAAAGCCATGACAAAATTTAGCCCAACAAGGTAATTTACTTGAATGTTATACTACACATTTGATGGACCAACTAATGAGAAGTCACCGACATTCTGTTGCCAGAACAATTTAGAAATTTAAATAGTTGCATCTAAAAACAGTTAACAGGGGTGTTCGGTTGTCTTATTTACAAGATGAAAATTTATAAATTAAAAATATAAATTTTTTGCATGTTTAATAATACTAAAATGCTAAGGAAAAGAATATGCACTACACAAATTTATGGAGACTAGCCGGATCATTACTATTGTTGGTATCATTCCTTGTTTTTTCTGTATCTTCATAAATATATATAACAAGAGATAAGCTGTTTAACATTTTTCCACGATTCAAAAATAGACGACAATACATACCATGATTGTTTGTCCCAGAGTTGAATTGAAAAAGTCAGTAATCCGCTCCCTGTACTGCAACAATAACGAACAAATATGAATATCTATCTAATACGTCACCATAACCAATCACTTGCTTAAATAAGCATGAAATCAAACACAACACTAATCGACAACTCCCACCATTGGTTATCATATACATAATTATAACCAATCATTTCACATAACGTAACCTAAAATCAAACACACTCAAATTTATAGATACATATGTCAGCTGATCTTATCAATACACAATATATTTCAATAAGAAACCTAGAATCATTTCACATATATATACACGTCTATCAATCAAATCTATCAATACCCAATCATTTCACAAAACTTAACCTAAAATACACGCAACATTAATTAAACTGAATCGCACTGATAACTCACACCGAAGGCCAATTTCTACTTAAATCAATTCATGTATAAATACACTTATTAACACGAAATAATTTCTCATAAATTAACCTAAAATCAAACACAACATTACTCAAACCTAACCGATAAGTGATAACTGAAACCGAAGGCCAATATCTACTAAAGTCATTTCACATATAAACACACTAATTTCAAATAAACTTATCAATACACAATCATTTCATGCAAATTCACCTAAAATCAAACACAACATAAACTGAACCGAACAGAACCAATAGCTCTCCAGTTTCTACTAAAATCATTTCACAGATATAAATACAATAATTTTCAAATTCACTTATCAATGCACAATCATTTCGCGCAAATTCAGCTATATTCAAACACAGCATTAATTGAACCGAACCGATAGCTCTCCAATTTCAGCTAAAATTATTTCACATATAAATACAGTTATATCAATTAAACCAATCAAAACACAATCATTTCATATAAACTAATCAAACACTTAAACATTAATCGAACCGAAAAAACTCTCACCAAAGGAAAGTAAATATTAAAATCAAAGCAAAAGATCCTCCACTTCTCCGAAATCCTCAAATCACGATCAATCTCCTTAGCGCGATACTTCGCCGACTCAGCCACGTCACCAAACCGCCGCGAAACATTGAATTTCCGGTCGATTTTCTCGGAAATTTTCTGAGTTTCGTAAACGAACTGTTCGAAGCCTTCGTTCGCAGTTCGCCAGAAGTCACGCCAGAGCTGGCCGGAGTGGAAACGGCTGGAGAAGTCGTCGAAGTTGCTGCGGCGAGACGCGTGGAGAGAAGTGGAGTGGCGCGTGGAGAGAAGATGAGAGTGGTGGAAATGGAGGTGTTGTGACCTGGAAGGGAGAGAGGTGCGCCATGGAAGGCTTGTCGCCATGGATATTTTGTGAGGTGCTTGTGTGTAGAGGTTTGGGGAAGTTTCACGTACTTTATG
Source organism: Apium graveolens (assembly GCF_009905375.1). NCBI lineage: Eukaryota > Viridiplantae > Streptophyta > Magnoliopsida > Apiales > Apiaceae > Apium > Apium graveolens. Next base: position 303,709,196 of record NC_133650.1, read on the forward strand.
TTCGGTGCTCGGGTGTATGTGTTAATTTTTTATGTTTTTGTTTCGTAAAATATTTGAATTTTGATTTTTTTTCATGAATAAGTTATTATTTCACCATAAAGTATTTGAAATGAGATTTATCCGTATTTTAAAATAGGTACTATAGAATATTTTAATTAAATTTCGTACTAATTATGTACTTAGGTAACGTAAAAAAATATAAAATATATTTGTATATAAATGTATGTTGGATATTTTCATAAGATGATGATTGTGAATGTGTCGATTTTCATAAATATTGCGAGTAGTTGAATATATATATACTATCATCAACTATAGTTTTCGAGATTGGATGTTCTTTTTTATCCATAATGGTTTTAGATTTATACTGGGAAAAAAATAAGAATAGTGTTTATCATTAATTGCCCAACAATCAGATAATTTCTCCAAATTCAAGGATCAGGCTTTTATGAAGAGTTAGTTTCTAGGGTTTAAAATTTTTATCGACTCTGTTTTGGTGAGGAGGATCATCGATGATCGTTCTAGGTATTGTATAAATTTTTATTTATTCTATTTATATATTTTGTTATATTTGATTAGTCTCAGATACATTAATATTTTTGTACTCGGTCGATTCATTTGTGCGAGAAAGACCTTCAACGATCGTTCATGGATAAGTTTTGTGTGAAAAAAATATTGAGTTCAGATTTTTCACATATACACATGTATTTTATTTATAAGTCGAAGATATTAACAAGAATAACCTATTTATTTTTTGAAATACATATTAACCTTAATACAGGAAGTATGTTTGATTTGATTTGGTTAAATCAGAATCCATAACCTGGACGAAGGAATGGAGGTAGCGTCGACATATATTTGAGTGTGATGCGAAAGTATTGCTAGATGCTGTTAATGGAGATCGGTGAAATACATATTTTTATATCAATGGAGATCGAGGAAATACATATTTTTATATGATTGCAGAAGATTGTAAGCAAATTTGATGAAGTGGTAGTATGTCATGTTTATAGACATGCGAATAGCGTGGCTCACAATTTAGTACAAACAATATATTTTATATCAGGTGTTACGGAGTGGACTGTTTCTGTTCCGAATTTTATTAGTTATATGATTGATTCTAAAATTTTTTAATGCAAGTGCGTTTTTGTCAAAATAAACAAAATAAATATGTATTGTTAAGCGGCATTTTTCTTCTTTTTTTTGACAAATATGGCTTATATTTGTCAAAAAAAAAAGAAGAAAAAAAAGGAGAAGTTTTAAAGAAGGAATTGTCCAGTGAAGAAATATTTTTTAGGCCCAGTGAAGAATTTTAAGAAAAGCAGGTGGAGTGCAAGTAAAAGGTTTTCCTGAAAAACAAATGTAACTATTTTCTAAAGTGGAACCAATTTGGTGACCCTGATATTTTCCTTTTCGAAAATATAATTATAGTAGCCCAACAGACCAACATTTGGGCCTAGCCTTTGCACAACCAATTAACAAGTCACGTCTAAAAACATATGTATATTACAGGCCAACTCTGGAGAAGTTGCAAATTGCAAACTTAACAAATTTATTTGCTACAAGTGTACAAGTTCACTAGTGTTGTGTTTGGTTGGGGAGAATGGAATGAGTAAAAAATACTTGAAACTTATAAAGATAAGAAGAAAGTTTTGAAAAAAATTAAGGAGTGCAAAATTGTACATATATGGGCCGAAAATTAAGGAGTTCTAGTAGAGAACTCTCTTAATATGTTCTCTTAACAAATTAAGTTTAGAGAACATATTACGAGACCGATACAGGATAACAAAACACAAAAGAAACATAAATTTATTTAAAAACCACTAATCTATCCCGAAAGATATTTGCTAATCTACGAAATATGGGTCAGGAAACTATGTACAAGAGCTTATTTAACAATGTATCTGCTGGTTTCTGGGAGAGTATAATTTACCGGCCAACAGATGGCTATAAGTGCCAGTCTGGAAAACTTAAATTTCACAGCAAATTATTTGATCTTCTCAGCAATCTTGAGAGTCATCTACACTTGTAGTTTTAGAAAGATCAGGGAAGTACATAAAGAGACTGAGAGTACGATTACAAGTTCAACAAAAACAAGTAATAGAAATTTATCAGAAAAAGGTTCACATCTCTCACAAGAAGACTTGCTAGTCTGTAAAATATGAGCCAAGGAGCTAGTCATGTATCAGAAGGATGTCCATCCTGGTTCCGTTCCTAGAGTCTCTGGCAGAGTGACAACTGAACTTGATTGGAAGACGCCAAACTTCTCCAGGAACATATTGATCAGGTCACCAGCAGCATAAGAAGCGCCTGAGGTCATCAGCGCAGTAACAACATAGTACGCTACAGTTTTTACATACGATCTTGGTGCCCTTTGAACATATGCCTTTCCAGCGGCTAGAATAATGATGCCCAGCAGTGAAACTGTTGCAGCAGCTAAAAGCTTGAGGTCCCGGTTGTCGCTCTTTTGGAAAGAGAAGCCGTAGACAACAGGAGGTAATAAGCCGAATATAAGGTATGATAAAATAGCCAAGACTGCATGAAGCAGAAAGTTCCTTCTTTGGCCCAGTAGTTCATGGTACTTGTCTATTTGCTTATCTGATTGATCGGATGCCTCAGTCTTCTGATCATTTTTCAGATCCAAAAGCTGTAAAGGATTACATTTTCGTTAAAAATGCAGAAACTCTGACTACATGCATAACAAGACCGTGACGCTGAATGATTCCCTAAAAGGTTATCTATGTATAAAAAAAAATACTATAAGAATATCCTGAAAATTGTTTTTCTGCTGACAAGTTCACGTCTAACTTTAATAGCTACTGAACATTCTCTTCTTTTTCTAATAGTCTTTAATAAAAAAAATGCAATTTCTCAAATCCTGTATGGACTTGTAGGTATTGCAGAACATAGATAATGTTCTGAATCGTATAGTATTACTTGTATATCAAATTATTAGTCTACTGAAATCGAATAACAACATGAACGATTAGGATTATCAAATTGACAATCTATATCTACTAGCATTCATTTTGCATTTATTTATTCTTCAATGGAAACATATACTAACGTTGTGCCCGATGATGAATAGTCCTCCGATAAGATTAGCCAGTCCCAAAGCGAAAACATTCACTGCAACAAAAGACATATTAGTACCTCTCTGATTATGACACCAGATTTAGCATATTCGACTCTAAAAATTCAGAATTATGAAGTACTAAATGTGCAAAAACCTTGACGTAATTCATATATGTAAGGTGGCCGTTTTCACATTGCATGATACTGATCTATTTCTGACTGAAACAGCATAACATTTAGCGGAACATTAATGACAGTGTTACTGTTAGCCATTGAATCAACCTAGAAACCACTCATGGAGTGAGATCCATGTTTTTTACATATCTCTGTGTGTATTTACTTAAAGGTCTTTACCAAATATTTTGCCTTTTTTACTAGAATTAATCAAACTTTGATCCACTGTACGTACACGAGACTACAAAGAAATGGAATGCAAGACATCAGAAATACAATTACAGTTCACATTCTAAAAAACTTACGTGTAGTGACTTTAGAGCTAGCCGCAGATGACACAACACCAAGGCTTGTTACTGATTCTACTAGCCCTCCATATACAATGCTTTTAATTATCTCCACTCCTTGAATTCCTTCTGTAGATGTGCCTCTTTGTTCATTTATTTGGATTCGAGTCTCAAGATTTTGCAAATTTCCAGATTCTGCTGGTTCTGTTAAATCCTGTACTCTTTGAGCAGCAAGCTGTTCAACTTGACAGGTTTCAACAGTTATCTCATCACCGACTGCATTACATTAAAAGAAAATATGTAAACCAATGCATTTTCAAGTTAAACAACTTATAAGATGTAAACAATGCATTTGCTATAACTTTTATTTGGCAGTTTCACATTGCCCTTGCGGTCTGCTGAAGTCCTTGATGATTAAAGTTATCATATGTTCGAATGTGATCTCTCTGTCGGTATAAAATTATATTATGATATCTCAGATAAAAAGAAACGGGAAATTGAGGAAAAGTAGATAGTATTATCAATCTGCATAGACTCCACAAGTCCGAGTGTCCGTGAAAGGGTAGGGCATTGCAGGAACATGTATTAAAAAGTAATAAACAATCAGGTCACAGAAGTAGAAAGAAATGTAATGGCATCTTTTATTATTTGCTGTTTACGCACCTTTGTCCTTACTTAATGAAGTATTTGATAATTCTCCGCTGCCAGCCAAATGAATATCAATTTCTATGAACCTTTTTGACGAATGAGACAGAACTTTGTCGCAACCTTCCTTGGATCCACTTATTTCAATCTGGACAATCTCTCCATCATCATAAATTGTATGTGAGGGAGCTTCATCCCCCGAGGCATCCCCGTTCTGTTTATTCATATTCATATAAAGTTGATCTTCAAGATTTTCCTTGCCTCCATGTTTCCCGGAACAAACTTTTTGATGAGGTAAGTTATTAGTTCCGCCCTCTGTCAGTCCTTCATGGCGGGTTTTTACAGGATCTCCGTCATAATTGGTCTGAGCATGAGAGGAAGATTCATGCGTTGCCGAAACTTTAGGAACAGGCACTTCAGTATCATCTGTTTCAATATCTGCCACACCACCAACTTCAACATTTCACACAAGAATAGTGGACAACTCTACTGTGAAATATATCTATCCTATTGAATGTACAATTATAGCTAGGGCATGAATGAATTTGCAAGTGTAACAGCTGATTGGTGTATAGAGCTTGTAAATGAATTAAAATAATGTTCGATCTATGTGATCCTGATACAAGTATCAAAAACTTCGTAGCAAGATCAAATGAAAGCATGCAACAAGCATGGAGGAGGCTAATTACTGGAAGGAATTTTTGGTTCAGTACTTCTAAGAAATAAAGATGTTTTGTTATTGGATTGAACTATATAATAGGATAAGACACAAAGACAGTTCCATAAGCTCAACGTTGGTTTCGTTGAGATAATGCACTGAAATTCTTCAAGAATCAAAGTCAATCAACGTCTACATTGCTGATTATTCTTGACATGGGAACCTTGGTTTGATTTTTCAGCAGAGATCAAATTTAGAGGATCAAATATTTAATTTAATGAAAGTAATAGATGGAGTCACAGAATTCTTTGAGCTCACGAGTTACACTATAAATTAGTTAACAGATGGCGGCATATAAACATTGCTACTTTACTCCAGATGGTACTTACTTTTTTGTGACTGAAAAAGAGTGGAAAACCAGCTTTTCTTCACAATTGATGTTTGTGGATGATAATGCAACTTAACATTGTCTCTTCTCCCTCCAGACATTCCTAGCAACTTGAAGCCATTACCTACAGTATAGATAAAAGCATAAGCAAATTACCAGTAGTGTTAGACCAGCTATTCAAGCATTCATATGTGAGAATTTGATCTCTGCCTGTATATAACATTTTCGTGACATCTCAGACCAAAGGGGAAACGAGAAGTTGAGTAAAAATAGATAGTATTAGCAATCTGCATAGACTATCCAAGTCTGTGTGTCCGTGAAATAATAGGGCATTGCAGGAACATGTCTGATAAACTAATAAACTATCAAATACGAAAATTAGAGAAATAGAAAGAAATGTAATGGCATCCTCTATTATTTGCCGTTTACGCACCTTTGTTCTTAATTAATAAAGTATCAGATAATTCTCTGCTGCAAACCGAATCAGTATCGCATCCAGTCATTTCACTCTGGACAATCTCTCCATCATCAAAAATTGTATGTGAGGGAGCTTCATCCCCAGAGGCATCTCCATTCTGTTTATTCATATTTATATAAAATTGATCTTCAAGATTTTCCTTGCCTCCAGGTTTCCCCAAACAATTTTTTTGATGAGATGAGTTGTTAGTTCCGCCCTCTGTCGATCCTTCAGCGCCTGTTTTTACTGGTTCTCCACGATAATTGGTCTGAGCATGAGAGGAATATTCATGTATTTCTGAGACTGTAGGTATAAGCACTTCAGTGTCATCTGTTTCCACATCTGCAATACCATTAACTCCAACATTTCACACAAGCATAGTGGACAACAGTATTATGAAACATATCTATCCGATTGAGTGTACACTTAAAGCCAGGTCATGAATGAATCAAACCGAAAATATATTGAGAGTCTTCTAATGCAATGGATTTTCAAGTGAAATAGCTGATTGGTGTTTAGTGCTAGTAACTAGTAATTGAATTCAAATTGTGTCAATTTCTGTCATCTGGATACTAGTTACTAAAATTTCATAGCAAGATAACATGAAGGATGCAACAAGCTTGAAGGAGGCTAGTTAGCGAGAAGGAATTTTTGTGCAGTTCTTCCTACAAACTAGATGTTTTATAACTGGAATTGAACAATAGAATCGGGCACACAAAAGACATTTCCAGAAGCTTAGATTTGGTTCCAATGAGATATTGCACAAAAATTCAACATAATTTAAGGCCAACTAATGTCTACAGTGCTGATTATTATTGACACGGGAACCTTAGGTTGATTATTCAGCAGAGATAAAATATTTTGGAGGTTCAATATTTAATTTAATGAAAATGCTAGATGAAGTCACAGAACTTTTTGAGCTCACGAGATAGTATCTTTTACTATTAATTAGTTAAGAGATGGCGGCTTACATGCGTTGCTACTTTACTCCATAGTACTTACTTCTGTCTGACTGGAAAAGAGTGAAAAACCAGCCTATCTTCTCAATTGGTGTTTGTGCATTATCTTGCAAATTATCCTCGTGTCTTCTATCTCCAGATATTCCTAGCAACTTGAAGCCATTACCTACAATATTGATAGACGCATAAGCATATTACCGTATGAGGCCATGTATTTTAATAAGACAGTAAGTAAAACAATGTAACATAGATGAGGCACTGAATAGTGAATATATATTCTCAAACTTGGCAAATAATAGAATATTGGTACTTTCACCAGAACAATGTACACTCGTAATGTAAGCTTAAGCATGCTGAAATAAATATGATAAACGGAATTCTCCATTGCACGAACAATATTTACCTGCGGGAATGAAGATGCTAAAACAAGACAAGCATCCGAATACATCCGGCTCTTGATCTTTATCATAATTATTAGATGTAGGTGCGGCACTGCCATCCAAGCAAGAATCAACTGTACCGGGAGACGGATTTCTTGTTGTTGCCACTGATGCAGAAACGGGGTCAGACCCTGTACCTTCCTCTAATTTGTTACGCTTGCTGTCTTCACTTGAATATGGAAGTGTGCGTTTTCTTTTACGGATGATAACCCTCTTGGTGATACAAGATTTGCAGTTAGGACAATACAAGTCATGTGTTTCTTGTTCCCTCAATACTCTTTCAACATCCACATCTGTTGCTTCTTGATCGGTCTCATGTAGTCGGCTAGTATCTCCACTTCCTATTTCTTTGTAGGTAGAGAACTCGAAATTTTTGTTGTCTTCTTCAGGAGAAATTTCAGAAGGAAAGAAATTAGAACTAGACAAACTTTCGTGCTCCAATTGTTTCTCATGTGCAACTTTACTTTCCTGCCTCAAATGCTGTCCAATATCTGAACTCTGTTTTGTCACATCTAATATCCTTTCACCTTGAATTTCATCTTGACCAGTGTGTTTCATGCTACTTTGTCCACTTGAAAGTTGTCCGCCCGTGCATCCTGTACCTGAGAATAAATACACGTTTTTACAATTTTGTTTTCAAATGTAAAGAGGAAATCACATACTTGAAATTGAAACCCCGTGTAAGCCTAAGAACTTAAACGTTACTAAAAACGCAGTTGTTTACTGTTATCCTCCATCTCGGATTTAAAATGTACTCATGAAATTCTCAAGTATGTAATATTAGTGATGGATATAGGTGATTCTATAGTCTCATTAACTGACCGATGAGCAGTATTGTATTCTTTGGGTCCTATGCGACAATATATATAATGTGCTTGATAGGTGACTGTAAAGTGGAGAAGGTGCTAAATACAGATTATTCAGATACTTTACAATAGGTAACTCAATTCCCCTTGATGTTTATTGCCTTACCTTCAAGGTCTTTTGGTTGAGTTTTAGTTTATTAATTCTTAAATCTAATTGAGACAAGGGACTGTACCTATCTGATGTGTAATGATGAGTGGAATAGAGAGTTCATAGTACTTGTGCTAATGATTCAGAGTGCAGGTAGCATAAATAAAAACAAGACAGAAGCTTTTCAGAATATTCAAGCTGCATGCACCATTTTGATGAGTAGAGAGTCCTATGTTCTTGAGAGAAGATAAGAACGTTTGAATGAATTTCACGACTAATTTCTATTATATGATTCTGCTGACCTTCAGTTTCATAAGAGAAACATGACCCTTGTTGATTGACAGTGTGGAAATGTGTTGGCTTTTGCAACGGTTGCTTAGAATTCTGAATATCATCACTAGAAACGCGTTCACCTTGGCAAGTCCAACAGCATTTTCGACATTTCCATAGTCCTTCAGACACAACAAAAAAATGGAACTGGATTAAATTTAGTACTTGTGTCATTTGTAACAACTCTTCGAGGTATGAACAATGGAACCGGGGAAAGTATACAGAAAACACAGTTCTTATGATCCTTGTTTCTACGACTCTGCAAGATATCCCACTTAATTACATAATGATTTGGTTGAGGAAGGTCTAGTGGATGAGTAAGGACATCTACAGTTCTAAACAACACTCTGACTATCTGCATTAAGTCTATCATCACTTAGATCGATTTTGAACATAAAATTTCGATCTTCAGTTCATGCAGACTGCATACTCTCAACACATTTTCCCTTTCGTTTTCTTAACTCATCTAAAACCATAAGGCATTAGAGAAGGACCCAAATGGATCATATACTATATTCTACACTAAGAAACCTTTAATTTGTTTTATAAAATAGTCACTGCAACTAAAACAACTAATGTGAACCCGACAAATGAGGCAAATCTTCCTTGGGTACCTTAATTAAAGCATCAAGTGAAGTAATTACAAATTCAGGACAGATAATCAAGAACTAAGAAGGTTTATATGTTTAGGGGTGAGAGAGAGAGAGGGAGAGAGGGAGAGGGAGAGGGAGAGGGAGAGGGAGGGAGAAAGAGAGAGAGAGAGAGAGAGAGAGAGAGAGAGAGAGAGAGAGAGAGAGAGAGAGAGAGAGAGAGAGGGCCCATATACATGCATGTAAAATTTAGCAATCTTTCAAGTAATGAAGCACCTTCATCATTTTGATAATAAACAAATCTCTCTAAGCTTTTCGAATCAACTTCTTCCTCTTCTTCTTTTTCTTTTAATTCATCTTGTGAGACTTCAAGTCCTCCACAGTCACTAGATTGAACCTCCTCTGGCGGTGCATATACCAAATCATCAACTCCGCCATCATTAACATCCACATTTTTCATATCATCTTCTTCAATATAATCCAAATTATGCCTAGTAGGTGATTTCGAACGCCTCCTTACTAGCAAACCTTCAAGTAATGGTACTTCTTCTTCAAGCTCCCCCTTCATCTCTGCTTTATCCATTAATCAATTCTGATAATATTACTCAACTCCTCTTGTAAAAGTCTGTAAAATACAGAAATGGTTAAGTACAAATATTAGTGATGTGCTAACAGCTAGCATATTAACCCACATAAATACATAAAGACAGAATAATCATGTCATTGTGCATGTTTTTGTGCAATTACAATATGTAAAGACAACCGGGACCTCGCAAAATATTCCGGGGCCTACATCAATTTAAAAATGGGGCCCTATACCAAATATAATTTCTTGTTAACCAATACCAAACACATATTTAATAAATAGAAAAGAAAATTAATGTCCATTTCTTTATTAAAACTATAATTCCTCAAAAATTTACTTGTATATTTAGTTAAGATAGATATCGGAGAAGAAAAACTCATGTTAAGAATTTCAAAATGAATCTCAATATATGTTTTAATAAAATTTAATTTGGGGTCCATTTTATTTAATTGTACCATGACTAGTTGGAATATAAGATTCATTTTTAGGTATGTAGCATTTTTTTGCATATTAATACACATGGTTAATTACATTCATGAAGCATATACCAATAAAAGAACGAAAAAATGTAAATAGTTGATCTCAACATGAAATTGACAACATATATTTAATCTCAGTTAATTGATAATCTCGGTAAATTAATAAAATTTACAAAAACCAATATAAATTAATTTATACAAATTTTACTGTACTAAAATTATTCATTTGAGAATGAGAACCAGAGAAGACAAGAACTTGCTTGAGTTCTCTTGTATATATTGAAATTTTAAAAAATATTTAATTTATAACTAAGTAATAACTTACAATATTAAGAAAATAGAAAAGAGAACTTATTTCATACTAATACATATAAAATTAGTGATTTCACCTGACACTTTAATGTTTCTCTCATAAAATCAAATGTAATTTTATGTTTTAAGTTTATTTCATAAAGTTCTTAAAAGTTGTAATAATTAGTACAAACTAGTTTGTATTTTTTACAACCAAACAGATACTAGGATCACCTGATTTGTATACAGATACTTAAACAAGGATAAACCAGATGATCCCATCTATCTATTGAAAACTTCAAAGTACAGCTTAACAAGGATTTAAATACACACGCACAGTCGAACTCCTGACCTCCAGCAAAAGGTACAAGAGCTCAATCACTCCACCAACACTTTGTTGGCCGCTATTCAATGTTTAGTACTATATACAACCTTGATTTTCGCTAGATAAATTTTATCTTTCTTTTAACTCCTAAGTACAGAAGGAGACTCTAAGCCTACATGCTAACACCAAAGTCATTCCAGAAAACCCCCACCCCTATGGTTTATTTATTTAGTAAAAAGAAGGTTTCCTCGCAAAATAACAGGACTAAGCCTCTTCATTCGCAGACACTATAGCGATTTTAGTAAGAAGAAGGTCTTTCATATCTCTGTAAGCTACGAGCTCCTCTAGTGCATCTGATGTCTTTCTAGGCAAAGAAAATGCAGATGAAGATCCGGCCTCGTGTTTAAGTTCATGCTTGAAGGAAATTGATGAATAGCAACTAGAATCTTGGCGCAGAGGAGGTGCTGTTCTAAACATGTGAACAAGTTCCCCGACAGCGGCATCATGTGATTTTTTAGCTATTGAAGTTACTTGAGAGCTAACTTCTGTAGTTTTTGATCCATCAAGATTTTGACTAATGCAACAGGTTAATAGTATATTAGTGGCAGCTATATATTAAGTCATCACCATTTCTCAGTTTCTCTCATTGCCAGAAAGATATATAGTCTATCAAGTATAATACCGGAGATTTAATATTTGGTGTCAGCTACATGACATAAATACATTTCAGTTTGTAAGTGTAAATACAACCACAACACTTGTAACTAAGACTTGGTTTCTTATACATGTCAACTTGTAGGATCAGGACCAATTAGAGTTAATAAATTCCAATACAAATTGTGTTAAGGCAATTGTGCAAATTTCAATGACAGCCAAATTAAGAAACAATTTGAATCAAGAACTGAAACGCGAACATTAGATGCCACGGATTCAAATTTCTTGATTATACAAATGACTATAGGCCTTTGGAAGTAATGTTGCAGACCAGTGACATTTCAGCTCTGATAAGAGGATCCATGATGAACCTCCAAATATAACAAAATGTCATGGACCACAAAACCACACTCGTGACATAAAACCATATGACTTTATAATAAATTGAGAACATCTAGTAGAACAAAGGAATTTCAGTCAGCACATTATTCTATTACCAAGTAGCAGAACTGAAATGTCAACTGAGGGAAAATAGCAACCTAACTTGCTGATTTTCACAACATTTTGTGGTTCTATCATTTAAAGATAGGTTAACAAGAGCTTAGCGTAGAATGTAGTTCAAGGAATCAGTTGTCCAATGAAAGATTTCCTAGGCTGAAACTAAATAGTCATTATTTATCATTGGTAGCTAGAATAACTTTCATGAACTAAACACAGGGAAAACGCTTAGTAATGAACACAATGGTTTGATCTAACATGCATTTCCCATTTATATTTTATTGCTACTCATTTTTCCCTCTAGTTTTGAGACTAGTTCGCAGATTGCTGCTCCATATTTCCAATAAGTTTAGATATTACTGAAGGAAGTTCTTTCAAAAGAGTAAAGACAAAAGTTAAAAATTGTGAACCAGTGAACAAACATATAGCAATTTCTTACTTCAACATTATAGCACACTTGTAAAGCGAACTCAGAAAACAGTAAACACAACAAGTACCTGGCTGGAAGATCAGGTGTATAAAAATCATCCACAATGAAAGGACATGAAAAATCACAATCATCCAAATCATCCTGGAAAGACAGTCTACTAGAGCTTCGTGAAAATCCGATTCTTGGCGAACCACTAGAAGATAGCAGACAGGAGAACCTCCCCGATTCATCTTTATTATCTCTTGACAACTGCAATTGAAAAAAAAAACATCATATGTATAATCAGAAAAACATCGATTTGACCTAGGACAAAGTTTTAACCGAATCCAGCATACCTTTTGACAAGTATATGGAACTGGTAACACAGAATCCAACTCTCCGGTCCTTATTAAGTCTAACTTTCTCAATGACCTCATACCAGAAGATGACTCTTGTGATGAAGAGCCATGCTTAGTGTTTCTAGGGGATGGAGGAGGAAGTGATTGTCGACTTGTGTCTGACATATTGGGATAGAGGTATCTTGGACTCCTTTCCAACATTGGATGTGGAATACTTACAGGGGAAGTTTCTGATAGTAGACGACTTTGCATTAGATTCCCACCAGTAAGGTGTTTCGGAGGAGATGGAGAGGTGGATGGTGAAAATGGAGGTGAAAGCTGGTAAGCATCAAAACTATTATATTTATAGTGATTCGGCAATCTATGGCGTGGAACAGGATGGCCATATATATGAGTTGGCCAAGAAGATAAATCATTTCGACCAACAATCTTGAATACTTCATTCATTGTTCTTCTTGAACATATAAATGAACTCCTAAATGAACTTCTGTCAGTGAGTATAACAGTTGTCTTCTTCAACCTTTGTCTGTACTCTGTCTTCAATTCTTCAGATTCCTATGATTTGAACACTGTCTATTTTCAATCAATGACAATACACTGAAATCTTCTGGTAGCACTTATACACTGAATCTTCATCATTTCTGAAATTCTGAAAGTCTTTAACCTTTATTCTTCACTGAGCCATGATCATATTAATGAACTTCTTTTAGTGACCTGTAAGCAGACTTCAAGGCTTCTTCTAATCTTTTGATTTTTTGTATTTGTCTGGTCTTCATTTCTTCTGATTTCTTGTGTAGTCATAGTATTATTAACATATCATGTTCTAGTGTTATTCTCGTGTTGAGTTATCACGTATACTGTTCATACAGTTACGCAGTCTCACCAACAACGTTAACAGAGGATGATGCATGTATAATATAAGACTAAAGGGATTATATTACATTATACATTATTCACGAAAGGTTTAATTGAATCACCAATTATTATTATTACTTGGGTATCAATGATGTATTATTAGATGCCAATCATTGTTTATAATTTTATTACTAAAAAATAAAATTATTACCGAAGTAATAATAACCTAAAGGGTCATACAAAAAGAACGTTTAAAACGGAGTGTTATTTAAATTATAAATTTAAATATTTTATTATTATTAATTCAAGTTTAATTATTAAATTATTTAAGTGAAACATGATTAATTGTATATATATTAGAATTCAAATTTAATAGTATTATAAACCCGAAATCAAATTGGGTCATTTTTCAGAAGCCCGGGTTAGGCCTTAATCCTCTCTCCCCTATATATACATTAAGATGTATATTTTTAGGGTTACTTGTCACATCACGTTTTTGAGAAAAACCCTAATAGCTCTACATCTTAGAGAGGCTAGAGAGAAAGAGAGAAAGAAAGAGGCAACCAAATCGGCTAGTACCGGCTCCGGTGATCGTTGGACGATCGGACGTTTGTGTGGATACCTTGGAGAGCAGATCTTTGCAAGGAGGGCTGCTGTGGTTCATCAAGATCAGAACTTCCATTATAATCTAGCTTTATTAAGGTATATGATCATATTCTCCATACATAATTATCCAGTCATTATACATAGATCCTACGGTATGGATTCGATTTTTTTGTTTTTCGTTGCGTTTTGTGCCTCGAATCCCTAACAATGGCGTCAAAGCTATGTGTATAATGGGATGATTTGGTTACGTGTTTGACAGTTTTCAATATATTAAGCATGAATTAGATCTGCCATGTATGTATATTGATACAGTTTATGTGTGATATTTTATATGCATGTTATTCTGTTGATTAATGATCAAACTGTTATATAGAGTTTTTTGTATATTCATGTGATGTATATGCATATAATGATACTAGCACGTTATATTTTTCCATGACTGATGAGTATGCGATTTATATGTTATGCTTGATGTTTGGTTTATATATAGTGATATAAATTATTGGACAAATGGTGTATTGACATGATCTCTTAAACGGGAAATAATTAGTATGTATATGATACATGCTTCTGAAACTGCATAAGATGCAGTAGTGGCAAAGATATGATCTATAGCTCTGAACTTGAGATTTCTGTATAAGACTGGTCTTCCAAAAAAAATTATTTTTTTTCGAGATGGCCTGACAGCTCGACCCCAGCTCGGGGCTGCCGCCCCTGGACCCTGCCCGGGGCCGGGGGCCCGAACCCCCACCCCCGGATCCCGCTATATTTTGGTTTTAAGTTCTTTATTTGTTTACTTGAGCATGGTGCTGGTTATGGCCTTAAGACCTTTAGATTAAAGTTTATGGTTTTGGTTTTATAAATATGACTTGCATGTCGTTTTCATTATTCTTATAACTATTTAACCTCGAATGTAACTCGAGTTTTCTTATGTAAGTACATTAGTATAGGTTATTTCAATGTAATGTACTTCTAGAAGGGGTGATCTAAGAGAAGGAGCAACTATGAAGACAAGAAGAATGAAGACTTGTAATTGTATTTATATTTTTCACCATAAATTGACCTTGATCCCTTCATTAGCTTGAAAGGATCACATAGGATAAAGGCCATAACTTAGCACGTTTACATATCACACTTTATATATTGATGTATGAATGTATGTGTAGAATAGTTAATGATGCATGCTTTAATAAGATTAATCATGCATAAATGTATGTATTAGATCCGTCACTCATGCCATGCCTGGTTAAACAAGATAAAATCTGTAACGACTCAAGATTTTAAAATTTACAAACGATTATGAGATTCTCGTGTTTATGAAACACGGAATAAAATACGAATCTTCTTTATTTTCTACATGGGGTGATTTTGTTAAAAAACGGGTTCATTGAACTTGTAAGGTTGTGGGTTTAAGCGAGACCGATGTGACTCCCTCACTACCTGAAAATCAAACCATTAAAGAGTATTGATTTGATTTATTTTATTCAAGGAAAAACTGGGAATCTCTTTATGATGGGATCATGATCGTTTTAATACTAACAAAACCCTAATGTTTATATTAAGTTGTTTAGATGCCTTCCAATATGTCCAATGCATTAACCTTCAGATCGATAAGGAGTGGGTTCGCTAGAGCGAAGTACTCCCATCTATCGTGGGACGACGTGTTAAAGTATATGATACTTTTTAGACCTTTGGGTTTGACTTAACTAAGTTACCACAATAGGATTGTGAACTTAGAGGCATAGAGTTTAGTGAGATTTATTGGATAAATACGAATAAATGTTGTTCCACTAAACTATCCAAGAGTAATATATTTTATATAATTGACATATATTGTCTATCTAAATAATCTTATTTTGGGAGAAAAATCAAAGCTGACCTAATATATGATGAAATATGGATTTTGGCTCACTAGAAAGTATATAGAAGATATTATTTCCGAATTAATAGTTAAGGCTAATAATTTGATAAAAATAGCGGGAGATATATATTTTGAATATATATGAATAATCCCTTGAACATAATTTAATAATCATCTGTAGACTAATTTATCTTATGCATTTTTAAACATTGTAGATATCAAATGGCAAACAATTCAAACAACTTCTCTGTGCGATCAGTCCTTGAGAAGGACAAGCTGACAGGAACAAACTTCCTTGACTGACAGAGGAACTTGATGTAAGTCCTCAAATAAGAGCGCAAACTCTATGTAATAGTTATTTCTCACCATGCACCTCTCCCTGAAGGAGCATCTCGTGCTCAACATACTGTTTATCAGAAATATATCGATGATGACACGGATGTTCAATGTCTCATGTTAGCGACCCTGAGTGCTGAACTTCAGAAACAACATGAGAATATGGATTCTTGTGATATGATTGAGCACCTTAAACCTTTGTTTGAAGGATAGGCTCGTCAGGAGAGGTTTGATACTTTCAAGTCATTGAACGCATGTAAGCAGGGAGAACGTGATCCGGTTGGACCGCATGTTCTAAGGGTGATAGGGTATATTGAGTACCTTACCAAAATTGAGTGCCCCGATTGCTATGGAGCACTGGATTGATCTGATTTTGCAATCTTTAAGCAACAGCTATTCTCAATTTGTGATGAATTACAATATGAATGAGATATATAAGGACCCCACTGAATTATTGGCAATATTAAAAAATGCTGAGACCAACATTCAGAAGGCGTCCCCTGTTCCAATGTTGATGGTGAATAAGGGGAAGGCCAAATGAAAGGGTAAATGGAAAGGCAAAAGGAAGATGGGATATAAATCTAATGCCAATCTGAAACCTGATCCGACCAAGCTTTGAAGCCTAAAGGTGGTGTTCCAAAGGTTGGTGATTGTCACTATTACAAGAAACCAGGTCATTGGAAGAGGAACTGGCATGCTTATTTGGAGGATCTGAAGAAGAAGAAGAAGAAGAAGAAGAAGGTTGCTGTTGCCGCTTCTGATTCAGGTATTTATGTTATAGAAGTCAATTTATCTACTTCTACATCTTGGGTATTAGATACTGGATGTGGTTCTCATATTTGTATAAATGTGCAGAAACTGTAGGGAAGTAGGACACTGGCGAAGGGAGAAGTCAACCTACGAGTTGGCATTGGAGCAAAGGTTGCTTCTTTAGCTGTAGGGACTTATCATTTATCGTTGCCCACTGGGCTTATTTTAGAACTAGATAACTGTTTTTACGTGCCTGCGATTTGCAGAAACATTATCTCGGTTTCTTGTTTGGACAACAAAGGTTTTTCGTTTTTAATTCAGAACAATAGTTGTTCCTTTTCATTGAATAATTTTACCTATGGGGTTGTACATTTATTTAATGGTTTATATGTTCTTGATTTAGATACTCCTATATATAACATTAATAATGATAATAAACGTATTAAAATGAAAGACTCAAATCAAACATACCTTTGGCATTGTCGTTTAGGTCACATAAATGAGAAACGCATTTCCAAATTACATCAAGATGGTTACTTGGATAATTTTAATTTTGAATCATACGAAGAATACAAATCTTGTTTCATTGGAAAAATGGATAAATCTCCTTTTACCGGACAAGATGAAAAGGCCATCGAACGATTAGGACTTATACATAGTGATGTATGTGGTCCCATGCGTACGATGGAAAGAGATGGCTTTTACTACTTCATTATATTTACTTACGATTTCAGTAAATATGGATATGTGTATCTTTTGAAGAACAAATCCGAGTCTTTTGAAAATTTCAAAGAATACAAGGACGAAGTGGAAAAAAATAAGGGAAAAGTATAAAAGTTATACGATCAGATCGTGGAGGAGAATACTTAAGGCTCGAGTTTAAAGGTTTCTTGAAGGAGTGTGGTATCGTATCACAGCTTACTCCTCCTCGAACGCCTCAATGGAATGGAGTTTCTGAGAAGAGAAATATTACCTTGTTGGACATGGTGCGATCGATGATGAGTCTAGCAGATCTTCCAATAAGTTTCCGGGGTTATGCTCTAGAAACGGCTGCATATACACTAAACCGAGTTCCAACTAAATTGGTTCAAAAGACTTCATATGAGATATGTGTTAGTGTAGGTGCCCTAGAGGCAATACATTATTCTTTTAAATCTTTATGTCAGTTGATCATTCAATAAATGTATTTATTATGACCTTAATTACTGCGATATTTTGTTAGCATAATAAATGTCCTTAGAATCATGATACACATTGTATAGTTTAAGTACATGACTTGAACTTGAGATTATATAATATATCATATTCTTAAAGGTCCCTAGTCGAGTATTATTATATAGGACAATAATAATACATAGATAGACTAGTATGTTATTTGACAAGATAACCACATCTCATTGGTTATAAGTATGGGGATACTAAAGTCAATACATAGGTACATGTGAGAGTACATGGTATTGGACAGATCCACAGTGAGATTCTTCATGTTTAATAAAGTCATAAAAAAGACTCACAGTGATAATGGTGTAACGATCCTTTGACTTGAAATTATTATATTTATATACGAGGATTAATATACTTTGACTACATTAAAAGTTACTTTTGATCGGGTGATGATAAAAGTGGACATCGGGTATATCATGAGTCGTATGAGAAATATGAATGATAGATAAAGGCTTTAACCCTCCTATAATTAGGAGAGATATTATTGGTCTCTTGATTGAGTGAAATTATAAAAGCATGGCCATGCTCAAATAATGATTTGTCTTGATAGTCTACTCATGGATCAAGTAAACCCGGATTAAATGTTGAAGAGGATGACTAAATACATGCCTCGAGTTTAATCTATAATATGTATGGTTAAAGGGATTATATTACACGAAAAACATTAATCACGAAAGGTTTTATCTAATCACGATTTAATTATTGTTTAATTGGGTAACAATGATGTATTACTAGATACCGCTCATTGTTTATAATTTTATTAGAGAATAAAATTATTGCCAATTAAATAATAGCCTATAGGGTCGCACAAATAGAGCACTTAATGGAATAGTTAATTTAAATTATGGATTTAAATTAATTGATGATTATTCGAATTTTATTATAATTAAGTAAGACTTAATTGAGATAATATAAATTCTAATTAAAAGGAATGTTTTTGCCCATAATAATTAAGTATGACTTAGTTATTAATTAAATAATAGAAATTCATTTTTATTATTTAATCCAATACCTACTAGGGTTGGGTTTTGCTGTTATGGGCCTTTTTAATCAGCCATTATAAATACATAATGATAGGTTAAAAGAGGTTTGTACATTTTTGAGAAAACCCTAGCAGCAAAGAGAGGCAGAGGCAATTCGGATCGTCAAGAAGGAGGCTAGTACATCCATTCCGTAGTCAAGTTCGTGAGACGTTCTTGAAGGTGCTCGTGTGGATACCATAGAGGTGTTTCTCCGAGAGGTAGACACAAAGCGTGATAGCTAGGATCTCCGTTGAGTTCGTGAAAGTTAAGCTCTTGAAAGGTATGATTCGTTGTCTCCATAATCTGCCCAAAATTATACATGGATCCTGTTTTGGGTTTCGAAATTTTTGTTTTATTTGCGTTTATCCGTTGCGTTTTATGCCTTCGGAACCCAACAATATGGACTGAGAAACGTCACAACATGTCGTTTATGAAAGTATGGGGATGCGAAGCATTTGTGAAATGCTTGATGTCTGATAAGCTAGGACCAAAATCAGATAAATGTTATTTTGTGGGATATCCTGAAGAAACTAAAGGGTATAGTTTCTATAATCCTACCGAGAATAAAGTGTTTGTTGCTCGAACCGCTGTATTTCTTGAAAGAGAGTTACTTTCCAAGAAAAGTAGTGGGAGGAATATAGATCTCGATGAAGATCGAGTTGTACAAAATAACATTGAACCAGAGTTGGAAAGTGGGCAGGAATGTTCCTGCTCCGGAAACACAGGTTGTTCGTAGATCTAGTAAGGCTCGTCATGAGCCAGAGAGATATTATGGATTTCTCTTGACTCAAGATGATGATGTAATTCTCATTGAAAATGATGAGCCTCTTACCTACCAAGAAGCTATGAACAGTCCAGGCTCTGAGAGATGGCTAGAGGCCATAAAATCCGAGATGGAATCCATGTATCAAAATAAAGTATGAACTTTAGTTGATTCACCTAAAGGGGTAAAACCTATAGGGTGTAAGTGGGTTTTCAAGAAGAAAACTGACATGGATGGTAAAGTACAGACCTATAAAGCGCGACTAGTGGCAAAAGGTTTCAAACAAATTCATGGTATAGACTATGATTAGACTTTTTCACCAGTTGCTATGGTCAAGTCCATCAGAATTTTGCTAGCAATAGCTGTTTACTACGACTATGAGATTTGACAAATGGATGTCAAAACCGCTTTCTTAAATGGGAGCCTTGAAGAGGATGTATACATGATACAACCTGAGGGTTTTGTCGATCCCAAATTTGCTAAGATGGTCTGTAAGTTGATTCGATCTATTTATGGATTGAAGCCAGCCTCAAGGACATGGAATTGTCATTTTGATGAAACGGTAAAAGAATTTGGCTTTATTCAAAATGAAGATGATCCATGTGTTTACAAGGTTAGTGGGAGCCCTGTGGCATTCCTAGTACTATATGTAGATGACATATTACTAATAGGGAATGACATACCTTCTCTATAGGCTGTTAAGACTTGGTTGAGAAATAATTTCTCGATGAAGGACTTAGGCGATGCTACCTATATATTAGGGATCAAGATCTATAGAGATAAATCAAGGAAATTAATCGGCCTTAGTCAGAGTACATACATTGAGAAAGTATTAGATCGTTTTGGGATGTAAGAGGCAAAAAGAGGATATGTCCCAATATCTTATGGGATATTAATCTCAAAAGATAACTACCCTAAATCATTAGATGATAAGGGATGTATGAGCAAAGTTCCATATGCTTCGGAAATTGGATTTATAATGTATGCGATGATATATACTCGTCTTAATGTTTCGTATGCCTTGAGCATGACGAGCAGATACCAGTCTAATCCAGGTGAGGGTCACTGGACAGCTGTCAAGAATATTCTTAAGTACTTAAAGAGGACTAAAGATTCATTCTTGGTGTATTGAGGAAATGAGAAGCTGGTTGTAAAAGGGTTACGCTGATGCTAGCTTCCAGAAAAACAGAGACGATTCAGTATCTCAATCAGGTTTTGTGTTTTGCCTTAATAGAGGTGTTGTAAGCTGGAAGAGTTCAAAGCAAGAGACAACGAGACTTGGTGTGGTTCCATCGATCACAGATCCAGTTGATCTTTACTGTGATAATAATGGAGCCATCGCGCAGGCTAAAGAACCAAGGTCCCATTCCAGGGCAAAGCATATACTTAGGAGATATCACTTTCTTGGAGAGATTAATGAAAGAGGAGATATACATATATGTAAAGTGCATACTGATGATAGTGTTACAGACCCACTAACTAAGGCTTTGTCGCAGCAAAAGCACGAAGGTCATACTAGTTCCATGGGTATTAGATACATGGGTGATTGGCTCTAGTGCAAGTGGGAGATTGTTAGTGTGTGCGCCCTAGAGACAACACTATTATGTTTATGTTATGAGACATTTGGATTATTAATTACAATTTTATGGATTATTCTTTAGTAATTTATTATATCTTTATTTTCTGCGATAAAATGTTAGATTAATAAATTTCCTTGAAATATAATATGTAAATCTATATCTCTAAGTATAGAAATGAAATTATGAGAATAGTATTGATATTCCTAAAGGTCCCTGGTCAAGTATTATTGTTAAGGGACGATAATAAATACATTGAGACTAGTATGTTTGTTGACTGATGATCCCATCTCATTGATCATAGGTATGGTGATACTAAAGTCAAAACACAGACACATGTATTAGATACATGGTGTTGGATTGTCCCGTTGTGAGATACTACATGTTTATAGTGTCATAAGTTAATCTCACAGTGATAATGATGTATTGGTCTTTAGACCTGAAGTCATTATATTTCTATACGAGAATTAATATACTTTGATACTATTGAAAGTTATCCTTGAACGGGTAATAATAAAAGTAGTCATTGGGTATATTATCAATCATTTGAGAAATATGAATGATCTAGATGGGATTTAGCCCTCCTATATTAAGGAGTGATATTAATGACCTCTTGATTGAGTATGACTATAAAATGCAGGTCGTGCTCAAATACTGATTTGTTAAATAGTTTACTCATTGATCAAGGAAACAGGGATTAAACGTTAACAGAGGATGACACAATGCATGCCTCGAGTTTGATCTATAATATAAGGCTAAAGGGATTATATTACATTGTACATTATTCATGAAAAGTTTAATTGAATCACCAATTATTATAATTAATTGGGTAGCAATGATGTATTACTAAATGTCACTCATTATTTATAATTTAATAATTAGAAATTAAAATTATAGCCAACGTAATAATAAACTAAAGGGTCACACACAAATAACGTTTAAAACAGAGTATTATTTAAATTATGAATTTAAATATTTGATTAATTGTATATATATTAGAATTAGAATTTAATAGTAATATAAACCCGAAATCAGAATGGGTCATTTTTCAGAAGATCATTAGGCTTAGGGTTAGGCCTTAATCCTCTCTCCCCTATATATACATTAAGATGTATATTTTTAGGGTTACTTGTCACGTTACATTTTTTAGAAAAACCCTAACAGTTCTACATCTTAGAGAGGCTAGAGAGAAAGAGAGAAAGGAATAGGCAACCAAATCGACTAGTACCGGCTCCGGTGATCGTTGGACGATTGGACGTTCGTTTGGATACCTTGGAGAGCAGATCTTCGCAAGGAGGGCTGTTGTGGTTCATCAAGATCATAACTTCCATTAAAATCCGAATGAAAGCTTTATTAAGGTATATGATCATATTCTCCATAATTATCCAGTCATTATACATAGATCCTGCGGTAGGGATTCAAATTTATTTGTTTTCCGTTGCATTTTGTGCCTCGAATCCCTAACAGATTCGCTATTCCATTATTGAATCAGATGTGTAAGCTATTCCGTGGGATTTTATTGGAATTCTAGCTAGTTCATTAAGCTCTAGTTTGGTTCGGAAAAGTAAGCAGATATACAATTTTATATGTGTTTATAATATACTAGCTTAAATCCCGTAGGATGCATGGGTTCACGTTAATATTTAAAAAATTATTTATCCAGTAATATTCTAATTTTGAAAATATTTTTGTAAATATATAATAATTATAAATTTATAATAAAAATAATAGGATAACTTTAGTAGAATAAGTATACTCCGTCTAGTGGTTTAACAATTTAGTAGTTTAGCGGATTTGTAACAGTATTTAATTAATTTTTATTAATAGAATACGTTGTGGTCGTAGTTTAGTAGGATAAGTAGACTATATCGAGTAATTTAATAATTTAGTAGTTTATCGAATATATAACACTATTTATTTATTTATTTTCTTGAATAACCAAAATTAGGGAATAACCGTTGAACCAAATTAAACCCCATTCCGATTATTATAGTATAGTATTGATTTAATTTTTATTAATATAATACGTTTTGGTCGTAGTTTAGTATGATAAGTAGACTATATCTACTAATTTAACAATTTAGTAGTTTAGCGGATTTATAACACTATTTATTTATTTTCTTGAATAACCAAAATTAGGGAATAACCGTTGAACCAAATTAGACCCCATTCTGATTATTATAGTATAGTATTGATAGTAATAATTATATTTTACATTTTAATTTTATTTAACTAATGAAGAATTATTTATTATAGGCAGTTGTATTTGACTAAAAGCAACCTCTTTTCATGAAATATACAATATTAACGAACTAATTGTATATTCAGTGTAGTTAGAACATTAAATTTTTATAAGACAAGATTATCAAACATTGTTCTAAATTTGTTCAGTTTGTCAAATATGTTTCTCATTTACTTTATTTATTGAGATCCGGAAAGAAGTAGATATAATAAAATAAATGTTCTTTCTCGGTTACTCCTGTTGACAAATTTGACATACGATAATTGAATAAAATAAAATGAGAGGGAAAATATTTTCTTTTTGAAATATTGATCAAAATATTGCTCAAATTTCATGTCATTTTATCATTTTGTTTAATCACAATCGAAATATACTTCTAAAATTTTACTAGTTTAGTTGGCATGCAACAAATTTATACTGCGTTCTAAAGGCAAGTTGTTCATATTCTTAGACGCAGTTTATATGATTTTGATCCAAAAACTTTTAATTTTGAAGACACAAATGAATCATTTCGAGTAAATTATAAAGTGTTGGCCGTACTTTATACTGATTTTCAAATAGTGGCCAAAATTACACATATTAAAAAAAGGTAAGTTATATAAGATTTTCCACCAAATATTCTTATTAAATGTAGTAAAAAATGAGAATTGAGCTAAGTTTTATAAAGTTAAATTTTGAGAACAATAAATATAGGAATAGTTTCGGAAAATTATCCTTAAATTTATATTTAAACAAGAGATGGACAAGTAATTTATGATTTTTTTTCCCAAAAGGGGACAGTGTTTTTCGGAGAAAGCCCACGAAAACCTGCCTTTCATTTTTTATAAAATTTGTCGAAAAAATCGGTTGATTTTTTAAAAGTTGCCGATAAATCGATTAAAAGCATTTAACTGTTATGCTAAATTACATATAAATTATTTGATTTGTCAAAAATATCTTATAAATCACAAATCGCTAAATCAATCGAATAGTTCTAATTCTGAAATCTGTAATCATGCTCCCATAACATAATCACATTCTTAACACATTTCTAAATATATCTTCCGTAATTAAATTTATTGTTTTAAATTTTAAAATAATAAATAATAAACAAATTGAAATTAGAGATATTGAACAACATTTATACTTATTAATTTTTAAAATAATTGATACTTTTCATTGTGCACGTTAGAATGTAAAATGTACAAAAGTGTAAGGGCAAACTTTAAGAGTAGTCAAGATTTTTGTCATAATTCTTGACCTAAATTTAGACCGAGACAACTTTCTATTCCAACAGTTTGATCCAAATTCATATATCAATATTATATTCTTTCAACTACTTATATGTTATTATTTGAATGTTTTGATGCTAATTCATATACCAATTAATTCTATTTCATCCAAAATAAATAAGATTTCATATTACTATATAAAACTTAAATTTTTTATTAAATTAAGAAAACATTAAATCTAAAAAAAATAATAAAGAAAAACTAATATTACATTCAATTAACTAATCGAAAGAGTATAAATATCAAAAACTAATTAATAAATATATAATAATATTCAATTAACAAACTAACAATCTATACTATTATAATAGACGAAACATTAAAAGTTTGGTAGTTGGTCGGTCGGTACTTGCTGAAATTACTTAATTACCCTTACTTAGTTATTCTAATTGTAATTATTGGATCGATCAATTTTAATTCTAATTGATATTGAAGTCAACTTCCTTTATTACTTTATCACTTTCAATTCTATTTTATATCGAACTATATATCATTATAATTTATATTTAATTCAACTTATCCTACCAATTTAAATTTTAATTCATATCGAGTTCTATATTATTCTAATTTATTACTTGGGGCTAAATTAAATTTAAGCAAACTAAATATAATTATTAAGGTTTAGTTGATATAATGTGATTCAGACTAAGATAAAATAATAATACTATCAATACTCCTAAAAATTTATACTAATGAACTTGGATAAACAAAATAATATATTTTATTTATCCAGGATAAAAAAATACATTATACAATTGCTTAAGAATGACACAAAACTAAAATAAAAATACAATTCAACCAACAAAAACAAAATTATATATATTAATTATTCAGTCTAAAACAAAATTATTTTATTTATCCAACTTTAAAAAAAATATTAAGCTAAAAATAATTAGTTTGATTTGGTCGATGTATTGGGCATCAGGTTAAAATAAAATAATATAAAACGCTGATCCGAAATATATCAAATTAATATTAGACTAAGTATAATTTGTAACCTATTGATGTGAACTAAAAAATCAAATTTTAATTAAAACATAAATATTTTTTTTAAAATACACATAGTGTAACACCCCCAAATCCGGGGTCGGGGATCCGGGTTGTCACGAGTTCCATTTCCCTTAACAACACCCAATCTTAATAAATAATCAACTACTCTGTACTGTGACCCCACAATAAATACACACACCACAAGTTATAGTCTCAGAGATGAATATCCAAAAATAATCACAAGTCGTTTTATTCCACAATTATATGCCAATACACCTTAAACAGGTTTCTGAATAAATTTACATTTCTTTGCCATTATTACAATTCATAAATATACATAATCTGATACATCAAAAGTTGAAAGCCTAGCCTATTGGTAGTTCCTACCTCAGCTATGGCGGCATCAGTGCTTCTAGAAAACTGCGGAACGTCTCCTAACCTCTTGCGAATCGGGAGCTTGGTCCGGTTCATCTTGTCTATCTGATGTTGTGTGATGAAAGAAGAAAGCAAGGGTGAGCAGCAAGCCCACCAAAATAATATGTATAATGATTAACAATATATGAGCCTTCTCATAGTACTCATGAAAGTCTTGGTCAAAAGAAATGAACCAAGTTGATATCTTAATGCGATGAAGTCGCAAAATATTCAGTACATATATATATACATATATACTTTTCAAAATATTGGAAGTCCTCTTCCATGCACAATATACACAAAGTCCCAGTGTATAACTGTATAAAAAAAATATCGTTGCAAGGTGATCTCATATATCTAACCTTGTCTCAACGTTTTTCTGAAAATCTTTGTCATTCATAAGACAATTATTAATTAGATATAAGTTTAAAAGATGAAGTTACAAGATACCCCAATATACTTATATCTTTCCCAAATACTACTTGAACTACCACCGTTCAAGTTATAATTAGCTTCAAAAGTTCATCACATAGATGAGACTATAAGGCAAGATTTGAATAGATTAAATCTTTAAAATATTATCAAAATAAAATGAAGTTACGAGATACTTCATTTGATGTAAACATCATTTTGAAAACTTGACCCTGCCAACACTCAACAATCGCCCAACCATAGCCTTTCTATCGAAGTGCTCTGGGTAGTGTTGCAGAAATTATCCAATTGGATGATGAACTCATTACGGGAGTTTGCCGCGCCAGGAAGACCACTTACGATGATCAGTCGTAGTAGTACAACCCCACCATTTTCTACATGTAGAGGAGAACCTGTCGGATTTACTTGTCAACCGAACACTGAACTCCTAAGGAATGGACCGCCTTAGCGGAACTTCCAGGCCATTTGGGCCAATATAATAAGGCTGGGCCGGCGCTACTCGGCCACTTACGCCACTCCTAGTTCAGATGAAATCCATGACTCTGAAACGTAAAGCTTGTCCCCACTTTCCCCAAGTAGAAACTTGTTGATACGGCTCCACCAAGAAGTTGTATCTATTTGGAAAGGAGAACTCACCGATATTTCCCAGGCGATGCCTGTTAATGGATTAACTTGTTCCAAGAATTTTACTTCCCGAGTGTTGGGTAAGTAATCAATTCATTTATCAAAACAGCAACCTTGTTGCGAATATAAAACACACCACAGAGCCGGATCCCTCAGGTTTTGAGCGAGTATTTAAATCCCCTTCGAAAGGAGGATCTAAAAAAAATGAGTTTTGGGATCCGCTCTAACTTTTAAAAAAATCATTTTGAAGACTCGCAAAACATTTTTAAGAATGTTTGGAGTGAAGCTGATTTAATGAAGTAAATCAGTCCCCAGAATATTTAGAAAATGTCTGAATATTATTATTTAAATAATATTCCCATAAAGAATAATCTTTATAAAATAATTGAAGTAGAAGTATTAAAACTTATACTTGAAATGAATAGCAAATAATCAAAGATATACTTATACGAAAGTAATATCTTTATTTGAATAATCAAAAGTAAGTTTGATTATCGACACCTTATTCTTTAATACAATAAAGAATATTATTAAGTAATAAGCGGAGTCATAATACCTCGAATGAATACTATAAATAATATTCATAAAATAAAGGAGTCATACATCCTCAAATGAATATCCAAGTAATATTCAATAATAATATAAACTGAGTCATAAGCCCTCGAATGAATATTCAAATAATATTCAAATAATAAAATAAACTGAGTCATAAGCCCTCGAATGAATACTCAAATTAATATTCAATTAAGTAAAATAAAGGTATCGAATAAACCTTATTCGATCCATAGTTTTAAAAACTATATCCATATATATAAATATATATATATATAATATACTTGGGAACATCGACTCCCGGTTTAGAAATATGTTCACCTTTTATCCCCTATACTAAGGGTATACGCAACTACTTGCTTATTTCTAGCATAGGTATTATGCAACTATAAGCATTGAAATCAACAGATAGATAACCAGATTACGAAACAGACATGCATATATACCATATCAGCATACTCCAATATATCGCAAAATTTGCTAATAACAATCATGCACTATCACAAGATAATGCATATACATATATTTACATCACAACAACAGTATATCGGGTAGAAAACTTGCCTGAGCGACTGGGGGTTACGAATGGCTCGGGACGAGTCTGGTAACCTATAAACAACAAGTAAGTTGGAATTAAACCAAAGTCACTTGTAAATCTATACTCTAACCAACTCAGACTCTAACGCTCGTTTTGCGCTTACTGATTCTCTTAAGTCACTCGAGTACCCTCGGCTCCACCATTTTTTAATAATTTAACCATTACGAGTTTTAAGGCGATTCCTTCGCGAGTGTCTTACCAACTGCCTATTACACCTTAAATAAATGTTTTATACTTAAATTAGTCATTTAAGATCTTTAACCTATGTTTCAAAGTAAGGCGAGGGGTAAGGGTTCGTTCGCGAAACGTCGTTATTTAAAACGGTCGTTTCTCCTAAACCGTTCATCGGAATCAAACGAACCACATATCAAAACGAAGCTCATAACATGAACTATCTAAACATGGCAATGGTCAAAACCTAGCAGGGAGTTCTCGGGTCCTAATGTTATGAACAAAAGCAGTCTAAAGTAAATCGGACATTACGACGGCTATGTTTACGCGATTTCCCAAATTTTTACCATTCCAAATCATATCAATCCAACTACCAATCAACAACAACTCAAGATACACATCAATGCTACTGATTTCAGTCATAATAAGCTCAAGGATCTCAATCCAATCATATATTATAACATCTCCAACTTTAACTAAACTACTTAACAATTAAGCTCGAATCATGCTTATCATTCAAATTACTACTCATCCATCCAACCCATCTCCAAACTTCAACATTCAAACTTATTACTAAAGGGTGTGAAGATTTATACCTTCCTTGGGAGGTGTTAAGTTGCTAGGAAGCCTTAGGGAGCCTCCTACAAGCTTGATCTTTCCAAAGAAATCAAGAACACAAAGTTAGGCTTTGAAGTTTCTAAAAGTCCGATTTAAATAACTGTAAAAATGAGGGTCTTACCATGCTTATTTGGAAGAGACTTGTGAACAAGAGTTGTAGGATATCTCAATACCTTTCCAACGAGCTATAGAACACAACATTTGAGTGAGTATTGAAGGAGATATGGCAGTTTGAAGTTGCTGGGTTTGTTTTAGCCGAGAGCTTTCTTCTTGAAATGGGAAAGTCAACTTCTAATTTTTGTGTTTTATGATATTTGCTTGGTTGCTTCTCCTTTTTGGCCTTGGATAATGTTTTAGCTTTTTACCATGGTAAATTTTACATGGCCCAAAATCAACCAACAAAACAAAACCCCTTGTCATGCTTATGTCATCTTGCACATGTCATAATGCTTCCACTTGTCCACACCTTGTTGGTTTGATGACATCATCATCCCTAACCTCCTTGATTAACTCCTAATTGCTTGCCTAATGACCGCTGATCTGTTATACGGTTCACTTAACTTTCGTTTTCATTTATCGTTTGAGGGATCATACCCGGGATCTTATTACTTAGGTTTCTTTAACCTTTCTCAATACATTATATTCCTTTCATGATCCTCTCTTATAATCCTTGAATTTAAATCCTTTTTATTCTGTTACCTTATACTCAATTCTTTCTGTATCTGGTAGATTTTCGGGAAAAATCAAAGTGTTCGGAATTGGATTCTGACGATCTTTACATACACTTATATACCATATAGAGTACTAATAAAATCTCAGAATATCCATAACAGAACCCCTACATAGTGTGGCATGAAAAGTTTTCTCATTCAGCAAAAACACTAATTATAAGGGTTTCAAAAATTTCCAAAAATTGGGGTTATTACACATAGAATTATCAATAAAACTATATCGTTCAGTCAGTAATATTATTTTTGTAAAATATCTTTTATAAAATTATAGTTAATCGATTAAGTAATCACCATGCTAAAATAATATTTTTTAAGGTTCCAACATAATGGAGACATTATAATTTTACCCTCAATAAAATAATAATTTTGTTATAATAATGTTTTCCACCCTTACCAATGCTATGTCTTTAAATAAGTTTAAATGTTCTAAAAAGTTATGAACATATACGTCTACTAATATAATTATCATGAAGTCATATCATTTAAAGTTTTAGATGAACAAAATTAAGAATTGAATACAAAATATTTTTTAAAGAAATATATAATATTAAATAAAATTGTGCAATCCGTGCATCGCACATGTTTTAAGCTAGTATTTATAAAACACAAAAAGTTAATATTTTATTAATAAAAAGATTTAGATCCCTATAATGTCGCCCCAAAATTCATACCAGCATTATTCATTGACCTAAGTTAGAATCACTATTTTTGGGTAAATTTGGACCGAAATTGATCCAAATTTAGACCAATCGGCGAGTCTTGTAGATGGCCCAAGTAGAGGAAAGATGTTGGTGCAAATTGAAGTTTGAGGGGGTCCTTGCTCATGTGAACCTGCCTACATATTTAGTGCTTGAAAGTTGAAATTGACGGTCCATGCAAACTGTACATTTAACGCGTTAAGACTCATTGTCCTTTCATGCATCTGTGTCACTCTGTGATTTAGCGTTGTTTCGAATATGGACCCTTTGAGTTTGTACGTAAGTTCGGGTTCCCTACTCCATTATTGAACCAGATGTGTCCACTCGGATCTAGCACATTTTTAGGATTTTAAAAAAAATCTAATTTATGACTTAAAATTGAAATTTTTTATATAAGCGATATAAATATTATAACTTATAAGTTATTTAGGTATTTAAATAATTTTGCGTATAAATTATTTATAAATCGATAATGTGTTTGGTGAATTATACCTTACTAGTTTAAATCTCGTGCGATGCACGGTTAACGTTAATATTTTAAAATTTTATTTATCCCATTATATTCTAATTTTGAAAATATTTTTGTTAGTACATAATAATTATAAATTTATAATAAAAATAATAGGATAACTTTAGTAGAATAAGTAAACTCAGGTTTAACAATTTAGTAGTTTAGCGGATATATAACACTATTGATTTATTTTTTAATAATAGAATATGTTGTGCTTGTAGTTTAGTACGCGGTAATTAGATACAGTAGTTTAACAATTTAGTAGTTTAGCGGATATATAACACTATTTATTTATTTTCCTTAATAACCAAAATTAGAGAATAACTGTTGAACAAAATTATACCTCATTCCGGTTATTATAATATAGTATAGATAAATTGTTATTTTCTGTTTTGAAAAAAAAAACGTAAATTATAAATTACATGATTAATCGATACTACAGTATAATAACCAGAATAAGGTATAATTTGTTGTTTGATTAAACCCTCATTTTGATTATCTTTTTCCATCACGACCATCAGATCTTTTTCATCAAATAATAAGAGACGTTAGATCCAAATAGTACTAGCAAAACGCTCCACAAGTTTTCAGGTTCGAATATCGTGAACAACAAATATTTATATTATTATTTATAAGGATACATATACGTTATCGGGTTCAAATTCTGTTAACAACAAACATTTATATTATTATTTATAAAGATACGTATAAGTTTTCAGGTTCGAATTTCACCAACAACAAACATTTACATTATCATTTATGAATAAGATCTCATCAATCATATACTATTTATACTATTTGAACTTAACTTAAAATTATACACAATGAGATTATAATTATATAATCATTATTTAGTATTTAATTATTAATATAGAATTTTAATAAAATTATATAAATTAGAAATGAAACTATATAAATATTAATTAAGACCCGTGCATAGCACGGACCGTAAGTTATTAATTTTAATACATGGATATAAAATAAAAAAAGAAAAAATTTGATAACAAGGCTAATGATCTAGGACAAAGCTATGTAAGATACACTATTCATCCCGGCTAAAATAAAATTATATTCCCTCCGTCCCTATTATTTAGTATCTACATGTCCAATTTATTTTTTTAGGAGTCAAATTGACTAATTTTTGACTTAATCTTAAAAATTATTGATTAATTATTTTCCAAATCTGAAAGTTACGTTTTATTATAGACTAAATATACTTTCCAATGATATAATTTTTATTATTTATGTCAATTATATAATAAGTGTAAATTTCGGTCAAAATTTGGTGAAAAAGTCAAGATAAACATGTAAATATGGATAAAGGGAGTATTATTTATCCAGATTAAAAAAATAAAACTGCACATAATTCATATTAAAATCTTCAACAAATTAAATTTAGAAAATTATATAGTATCAAAAATATTCCTCACATCATATAATTTTAAAACAATATAAAATTAAAAAAGAAAATGAAAAAGACGAGTAATGAAATAAGAATGTGGAAAGTACGTACCTCCTCCTTAATATTTAACTTATGTCGCATAAGTTATAAATACGGACCTTTCTTAATTGTGCCAAACAGGTGCGGTTACTCTCGTTTATCATATAAGTCCAATGAAGGCCAGTGGAAAATAGGCCAAACAGGCACTTAATTGGAATTCTAGCTAGTTCATTAAGCTCTGGTAACAGGCACTTAATTGGAATTCTAACTTGTTCATTAAGCTCTAGTTTGGTTTGAAAAAGTAAGCAGATATAAAATTTTATAGGTGTTTATAATATATAATAATAGTATTTTACATTTAAATTTTATTTAACTAATGTAGAATTATTTATGACATATAGTTGTATTTGACTAAAAACAACCTCTTTTCATGAAATATACAGTATTAATAAATTATTCGTCTATTCAGTGTAGTTCGAACATAAAATTTTTGTAAGATAAGATTATCAAACATTATTCAAAATTTGTTACAGTTTGTCAAATATGTTGCTCATTTACTTTTTTTAATGAGATCCGGAAAGAAGTAGATATAATAAAATAAACGTTCGTTTTTTATTAATCTTGTTGACACATACTTGACATACGATAATAGAATAAAGTAAAATGAGAGGAAAAATATTTTCTTTTTTGAAATATTGATCAAAATATTGCTCAAATTTTATGTCATTTTATCATTTTGTTTAATCACAACCGAAATATACTTCTATAATTTTACTAGTTTAGTTGGCATGCAACAAATTTATATATACTCTGTTCTAAAGGAAAGTTGTTCATATACTTAGACACAGTTTATATGATTCTGATCCACCGTAAAGTTAAACTATTTATTTTGAAGATAAAGATGAATTATTTTTGAGTAAATTATATAGTGTTGACCGTATTTTATACTGATTTTCAGAATAGTGGTCAAAATTTTAAATTTCTAAAAAACGTGACCAATTTTTATGTCCATCTTCTAAAAAAATGGTTGCCGTCAATTGTTGTTAAATTTTCGCAGTCTACTAATATATTTAAAGCATAAATTAAATAATGGTGGCGGTACTTTACACTTATTTTCAAAATAGTGACTATACTTTTAAATTTTTAAAATAATGATATATTGCTGGTCTGTGAAGAATTTTCAAAAGTTCTCCTAAATTGATCCTAATATGAGTCAATTAACAAATCACAATCACTTTTTCGTTCTAAGTTTTTTCAATGGGTGGATGCTCTTCTATATAATTTTTCTAAATTTTTTATCTGTGTTCCTGTGTGAGGAGGTTGATAAAAATATGGAAGGTAGACACTTGATTGAATTAGAATAGGAGAAAAAAGTAATAATTATTTGAGATGTATTTGTATCTATTTGTTTAGCGATATCATATATTTTTAGTGATAATAAAGGTGTGAGTCCGAATAACATATTGACGAAACCATTCTTGTAAAAGGCGGAAACTAATTCAATTATTTATAAAAGTTTAATCAATTTTTTGAAAATAAGTGTGAAGAGCTACCACCATTTTGTAATTTATGTTTTAAATATATATGGCATGTTTGGCAAATCTTATAAGCCAACTTAACGGCTTAAAAGTCTGCAACAGTTTATTGACGAGTGTTTGTCGACCCCATTTATAAGTTGAATTTACAACTTATAAGCTGATAAGTTGAATATTAGTAATAATGTATTTTTTCTCAACTTATTTTTTATTTTTCATTTTTTTTATCAATTTTAATTTAAAAAAATATTTTTTTAATGTTAATCTAACTTAAAATATAAGAATTAAGGTAATTATATTTAAAAATTATTTATTGTAGTTCAATTAAATAATAAAAAAAATTGACTTATAAGCAGTGTTACAGAAATCGGTAATCGGGGAAGATCGGTAGCATGACCTTATCAGGATTAATCGGCAAATCGGGGATTAATCGGAACAAAAATTGGATGTATTTTAATAATATTTAATATTTATATATAAATTAATAATTATTAAATATTATTTTAAATTTAAAATATTTTATAATTATTTAAATAAACAATTTGAATATAAATCTATGCAAATTGGACTCTTGTAACACTACAAGAAAACAAGGCTAAATACAACCGATTAAATACAACCGGGGTTAAATTCAACCCCTTTCGGTTGAATTTAAGGGGTGCGGCTAAATTCAACCGCATGCGGTCGTATTTAATTACGGTCGTATTTATGCGGTCGAATTTAGCAACAAATGTGACCGTATGCGGTTGAATTTAGCCGTACTCCTAAATTCAACCGCATTCGGTCGAATTTAGCCTTACCAAAAAAATGGGTGTACGGTTGAATTTAACAATACTCCTAAATTCAACCGCATTCGGTCGAATTTAGCCTTTCCAAAAAAAAGAGGGAAATTTTCCCGCCAGCGTTTTTTTTGACACTCCTAAATTCAACCGTTTTCGGTCGAATTTGATATTTTGAAATGACGGGAAATTTCCTAAACTTTTAAAACATTGGTTGCAAAAGTGGGGGAAATTTCCCGCTTTTTTAAAAATTGTAATTTTAGTAGAAATCAATTGTATTTATCTATTATGAATGCATTCGGTAATATTAATTATTTTCGGAATTTAATTTTTTTAAAATAAATTATTTAAGTAACTTATTAACTTTGTACAAGTTATTTGTGAACTGAGCTGTTCACGAAACAAATATTAAGATTTATATATATTTTAATGATAAGATATAAATTTTAGAAAAAAAATAACGTATTTGGTTTGCTATTTTAACAGTCAATCAGTAGTTTGACCACTACTTTTCGCTAGTGCTTAGTCCCAAACTAATTTTTTGTTCTTTTAAAAAAAATATTTATGAATAGTCCAACCGTAAGGATGTCAAGATCTATATATTTTAGTGATATGATAAAATTTTTAGAAAAAAATAAATGTATTTGGTTTGTTATTTTAACAGTCAACTAGTAGTTTGACCAGTTATCCTTACTAGTGTTTAGTCCCGTACCGATTCTTCTATTTTTTAAAAAATGTTTATGAATGATCCAACCGTAAGGATGTCAAGATCTATATATTTAAATAATATGATAAAAATTTTAGAAAAAAATAAATGTATTTGGTTTGTTATTTTAACAGTCAACTAGTAGTTTGACCAGTTATTCTTACTAGTGTTTAGTCCCGTACCGATGTTTCGATTTTTTACAAAATGTTTATGAATGATCCAACCATAAGGATGTCAAAATCTATATATTTTAGTGATATGATAAAATTTTTAGAAAAAAATAAATATATTTGGTTTGTTATTTTAACAGTCAACTAGTAGTTTGACCAATACTTTTTACTAGTGTTTAGTCTCATACCGATGTTTCGATTTTTTACAAAAAAATTATGTATGATCCAACCGTAAGGATGTCAAGATCTATATATTTTAATGATATGATAAAAAATTTAGAAAAAAATAAATGTATTTGGTTTGTTATTTTAACAGTCAACTAGTAGTTTGACCAATACTTCTTACTAGTGTTTAGTCTCATACCGATGTTTTGATTTTTTACAAAATGTTTATGAATGATCCAACCGTAAGGATGTCAAGATCTA
Organism: Apium graveolens; assembly: GCF_009905375.1. NCBI lineage: Eukaryota > Viridiplantae > Streptophyta > Magnoliopsida > Apiales > Apiaceae > Apium > Apium graveolens. Next base: position 303,745,657 of record NC_133650.1, read on the forward strand.
TATATTTTAGTGATATGATAAAATTTTTAGAAAAAAATAAATGTATTTGGTTTGCTATTTTAACAGTCAACTAGTAGTTTGACCAGTTATTCTTACTAGTGTTTAGTCCCGTACCGATGTTTCGATTTTTTAAAAACTGTTTATGAATGACCCAACCGTAAGGATATCAAGATCTATATAATTTATTGATATGATAATTTTTTTAGAGAAAAATAAATGTATTTGATTTGTTATTTTAACAATCAACTAGTAGTTTGACCAATACTTCTTACTAGTGTTTAGTCTCATACCGATGTTTCGATTTTTTACAAAATGTTTATGAATGATCCAACCGTAAGGATGTCAAAATCTATATATTTTAATGATATGATAAAATTTTTAGAAAAAAATAAATGTATTTGGTTTGCTATTTTAACAGTCAACTAGTAGTTTGACCAGTTATTCTCACTAGTGTTTAGTCCCGTACCGATGTTTCGATTTTTTAAAAAATGTTTATGAATCATCCAACCTTAAGGATGTCAAGATATATATATTTTAATGATATGATAAAAAATTTAGAAAAAAATAAATGTATTTCGTTTTCCTATTTTAACAGTCAATTAGTAGTTTGACCAATACTTCTTACTAGTGTTTAGTCTCGTACCGATGTTTCGATTTTTTACAAAATATTTATGAATGATCCAACCGTAAGGATGTCAAAATCTATATATTTTAATGATATGATAAAATTTTTAGAAAAAAATAAATATATTTGGTTTGCTATTTTAAGAGTCAACTAGTAGTTTGACCAGTTATTTTTACTAGTGTTTAGTCCCGTACCGATGTTTCGATTTTTTAAAAAATGTTTATGAATCATCCAACCGTAAGGATGTCAACATATATATATTTTAATGATATAATAAAAAATTTAGAAAAAAATAAATGTATTTGGTTTTTCTATTTTAACAGTCAACTAGTAGTTTGACCAATACTTCTTACTAGTGTTTAGTCTCATACCGATGTTTCGATTTTTTACAAAATGTTTATGAATGATCCAACCGTAAGGATGTTAAAATCTATATATTTTAATGATATGATAAAATTTTTAGAAAAAAATAAATGTATTTGCTTTGCTATTTTAACAGTCAACTAGTAGTTTGACCAATTATTCTTACTAGTGTTTAGTCCCGTACCGATGTTTCGATTTTTTTAAAAATGTTTATGAATCATCCAACCGTAAAGATGTTAAGATATATATATATATATATTTTAATGATATGATAAAAAATTTAGAAAAAAATAAATGTATTTGGTTTTCCTATTTTAACAGTCAACTAGTAGTTTGACTAATACTTCTTACAAGTGTTTAGTCTCGTACCGATGTTTCGATTTTTTACAAAATGTTTATGAATGATCCAACCGTAAGGATGTCAAAATCTATATATTTTAATGATATGATAAAATTTTTAGAAAAAAATAAATGTATTTGGTTTGCTATTTTAAGAGTCAACTAGTAGTTTGACCAGTTATTCTTACTAGTGTTTAGTCCCGTACCGATGTTTCGATTTTTTAAAAAATGTTTATGAATCATCCAACCGTAAGGATGTCAAGATCTATATATTTTAATGATTTGATAAAAAATTTAGAAAAAAATAAAAGTATTTGGTTTGTTATTTTAACAGTCAACTAGTAGTTTGACCAATACTTCTTACTAGTGTTTAGTCTCGTACCGATGTTTCGATTTTTTACAAAATGTTTATGAATGATCCAACCGTAAGGATGTCAAGATCTATATATTTTAGTGATATGATAAAATTTTTAGAAAAAAATAAATGTATTTGGTTTGTTATTTTAACATTCAACTAGTAGTTTGACCAATACTTCTTACGAGTGTTTAGTCTCATACCGATGTTTCGATTTTTTACAAAATGTTTATGTATGATCCAACCATAAGGATGTCAAGATCTATATATTTTAGTTATATGATAAAATTTTTAGAAAAAAATAAATGTATTTGGTTTGTTATTTTAATAGTCAACTAGTAGTTTGACAAATACTTCTTACTAGTGTTGAGTCTCATACCGATGTTTCGATTTTTTACAAAATGTTTATGTATGATCCAACCGTAAGGATGTCAAGATCTATATATTTTAATGATATGATAAAATTTTTAGAAAAAAATAAATGTATTTGATTTACTATTTTAACAGTCAACTAATAGTTTGACCAGTTATTCTTACTAGTGTTTAGTCCCGTACCGATGTTTTGATTTTTTAAAAACTGTTTATGAATGACCCAACCATAAGGATGTCAAGATCTATATAATTTATTGATATGATAATTTTTTTAGAGAAAAATAAATGCATTTTAATCATTAGATCTCGATACTTTTAACAAATAAAGTATAATTAAGTATAATTCGACCGCATTCGGTCGAATTTAAGCGGTCGAATTTAGCCGCTCCGTATACTAAATTCGACCGGTTTCTAAATATGACTCGACCGAATGCGACCGGTCCAAAAACCGGTCGTATTTAGTTAAATACGACCGAACGTCGTATTTAACTAAATACGACCGGTTTTTGGACGATCGTATTTACCCGTTTTTCTTGTAGTGTAACTTCATATTGCAAGATTCTATTATCATAATTGATATATATTATCCTTTTTAAAAATTACACCCCATATTATGTGAGTATATGATGTGTAAAGAGACGTGCACATCAAACTGAATACAAGGTGTGTCTCTTTTTAATTAGAAAACAATTATTTTGGGTTATGTGCATCGTCTTCTCCTTCGTTTCTCTTCGTTCATTTACATATGTATACATATATTCGTGCTTTCAATTTCCTCCTCTTCTACTCTTCCATCTGCAAGCTTATAGTAGAAAACGTATTCATCAATCGACCCGATTTGTGCCGGCGTTGACCCGATTTCGCCGATTTTAACTCAATTGACCGGAAAACGTTTTTTCCGACGATTTTACCATTTCAGATCGGTCAGCCTCCGGTCCCCGATTACCTGGCCGATTTATCGGCGATTTGTCCGATTTTTAGAACCATACTTATAAGTTAAATTATCCAAACACTTATCAATACTATATTATAATAGACGAAACATTAAAAGTTTGGTAGTATGTCGGTTAGTACTTGCTGAAATTAATTATTTACCTTTAATTATTATTCTAATTTTAATTGGTCCGTTGGTCAATCGGTTAATTCCAATTAGATCTAATTGATATTGGAGTCAATTTCCTCCACCAATTTAAATTCTATTTCATATCCAATTCTATATCATTATTAATTGATATTAAAGTCAACTTCTTCTACCAATTTTAAATTCTAATTCATATTTAATTTTATATTATTCTTATTGATATTTCGGACTAAAATAAATTTAAGCAAAATTAATATAATTAGTTGAATTTAGTTGATATAATGTGCATCGAGTTAAGAAAAAAATAATAAATAATATCAATCCGTCTAAAAAATTATACTATTGAATTAGGATAAACGAAATATTATATATTATTCGTCCAAAAATTATTAAAATAAAATTCAACCAACTAAAATAAAATCACATATATTAATTATTCAGGCTAAAACAAAACTATTTTATTGATTTGGACATAAAAAATTAAAATTAAACTAAATTTAATTAGTTGAATTTGGTCATAGTAATGGGACTCGAGCTAAAATAAAATTAAGTAAACCACTAATACGGGATAAATCAAATTAATATCAGATTAAGCATAATTCGTATTCTATTGATATAAACCAAAAAATAACTTTTAACTAAACATAATTATTATTATTTTTAAAACACACATAAAATGATCAATAAACTATATCATTCAATCAGTACGATTATCTTTTTTCAAATAACTATTATAGTTTATCGATTAAGTAATAACATCTTTAAAATAATATGTTTTTTAAAGTTCCAACATAATAGAAATATTATATTTTTATTTTCAAAAAACTATAAAATCGCTATAATAATATTTTTTTAAAAACTATGAACATGTACGTGTATTAATATAATTATCATGAAGTCATATCATATTAAAAGATAGAAATAAAAAAATTAATGAACAAATTTAAAAAATTCAATTCAAGATATATATTATGGTTTAAAAAATTATATTATATTAAAAAAAAATTGTGCATCTGTGCAAACATGTCGAACCCTGTGACGACAGAGGATAAACTAATAACCACTTGACATGTTTTAATTATGTTTTTTGTTAGAAAGAACTTTGATAAATAACCGATTATCTTATTTGATGCTCCCAGATTCATTTATCACGGTATTTCTTAGCATCCCTATTGGTTTTCTTTAGCTACTAGCTCTTGGCTTTCTTTTCTCTTGTATTACAGCTTCTGCTCTTTTTTCCTTTCATCTTTCATCTGTAGTAATATTAGCAACTTGATCTGCATCTTTGTTTTCTTTTTTACAATTCAAACTCAAAAAAACAAAAAAAGACACTTTCTATAAAATTTTATTGATAATCATCATCATCATTATTATTATTACTCCATTATTGAAATATAACCTATAATCATGGTGGGTGTAGCTGACGTTCCATGCATCGGAAAATTTGTTGACAAGGTATCAGATTATACAGTTGAAGCTGTGTTTCGTGGTTTGAAGTACATATTCTTTTACAAGTCTCTTGTTGACCAACTCAATTCCGAAACTGACAAGCTTAACATTCAAATGGACAACATGTCCAGGGAAGTTGAGAAAGAAAAGGATAATGGTAAAATTATCAAAACTCATGTATTGAAATGGCAAGATGATGCTACAGAGTTAAAGAAGAATGGCAAAGAGTATTCACCTTCATGCAGCTGCATACCTTGCACCGGTTATAAATATGCCAAAATCTGATACCACATTCGAAGAGTTTCAGTCTAGAAAAGATACTTATCGAAAGCTCTATGACGCCCTAGTAAACCAAGATAGTCCTATGGTTCATGGCTGAAAACTACGAGCATCTCGAATCTATCCTGTATCTACACTAAACTCCATCATAAACACAAGAACAGTTGCAGATCATTTGAGAGAGTAGAGAGAGAGACAAGAGAGAAGGATAAAAAGAGATGTGAGAGAAAAGAAAAGTTTGTTATGATTTCACTAAATCGAATCTTTTTACAATCAATGTTTAGATGGTCTATATATACTTGATATAAAATAATACAAAATACAAATCTTACTAACTAACTATTGACTTTACTAACTAATTTTGACTTTCCTATTTTGGTAAGCTATGAGTAGTTTCTTTTGTATTTGATTTGCACATTTCTGAACTATGTTGACTGCTGCACTAGGCACATTTTCATTGCTCAATATATTTTCAGTCCCCCTAGTGACAGATGCCACAATATCCCCCCCACAAATGGGAATGGAGCCAAAAGTGAGAATTCCTAATTTGGATGCACAAGACCAATGTATAACCTTGCCAAGTCCCTTAGTGAGTATGTCTGCAGTATTCTGTAAAGTAGGAATCTGAAGCACCTGAACAATACCCAACTTGATTTTTTCTCTAATGAAATGACAATCTAGTTCTATATGCTTTGTACGAGCATGATAAACTGGATTAGCTGTTAAGTCAACTGCAGCTTTATTATCACAATACAAAGGCACAGGTGCTGAAACTTTGATATTGAGTTCAGCCAAAAAATTCAGAAACCAAATGACTTCACATGGGGCATCTGCAACAGCTCGATATTCAGCTTCTGCAGAACTCCTTGAAGTAACATTTTGCTTTTTAGAACGCCAAGAAACAGCTACATTTCCAAGAAGTAAACAATAAGCACCAACTGACTTTCTATCATTTGCATCCCCTGCCCAATCACTATCACTATAAATTGATAATTGAAGAGAATTGTTAGCCGGAAAGAAGAGACCATGTCTAACAGTCCATTTCAAATACCTGAGTACTCTAGTTAAAGCATCCATATGTTTCTTTCTGGGAGCATGTAGATATTGACTCAACATTTGAACAGAAAAACTGATGTCAGGTCTGCAAGAATTTAGATATAACAATTTTCCAACTAGTGCTCTATACAGGGAAGGATTATCAAGTAAGCAACCAGACTTAGAACTGTCAAACAGTTTCAAATGAGGATCAATGGGAACTGATAAGGGCTTACAATCCACCATATCAACAGAAGCCAACATATCTTGAATAAATTTTTGTTGAGTAACAAAAATACCTTCCTTATTCCTGATGATTTCCAGACCAAGATAGTATTTGATACTTCCTAGATCTTTGATGCTAAATTGAACATCCAACAAGTGTTTCAGTGCCTGAATACCTTTTTGATTATTGCCATAAATCAAGATATCATCAACATAAATCACCGTCACTAGAAAAATATCATCTTTAGTGTAAGTGAACATGGAATGATCAGTTTTGGATTGAACATAACCAGCCTGCAGTAAACTAGTAGCCAACTTTTCAAACCAGCATCTTGATGCTTGCCTTAAGCCATAAATGGATTTTATCAATCTGCAAACAAGGTTAGGTATACCAGAATTTTGAATGTAACCTTGAGGAAGAGTCATGTAAACCTCTTCATGCAAATCTCCATGGAGAAATGCATTATTGACATCCAGTTGCTCAACAATCCAGCCTTTTGCAGCAGCTACAACTAAGAGAGTTCTAATGGTTACCATTTTTGCCACTGGAGCAAAAGTGTCATGAAAATCTATGCCTTCAGATTGTGTGTAGCCTTTTGCCACTAATCTGGCTTTGTATCTATCAATGGTGCCATCAGAATGATATTTGATCCTGTAAACCCATTTACAGCCAACTGTCCTTTTACCAGGTGGCAGAGGTACTAATTGCCAAGTATTATTCTGTTCTAGAGCATGCAATTCCTTTTGCATTGCCTCAATCCATTCTGGATGTTGAACAGCTTGAAAGAAATATTGTGGTTCAGAAACAACAGGTGTGGATAATAAAGCATTAGCTAAATGCACCTTTGACTTATTGATGGTGGAAATATGATAATCAGTCATCCATTTTGGCTTGTGACTAACTCTAGTAGATTGTCTGGTAGGAACTTCAGTAATTGAAGAATTATGAGGAACACTCTCAGTAGTTCTATGATTAGGTGAATTAGAACTTGGTTCAACAATAGAAATTGGCTCATCAATGTGATTATCAGGAAGTGATCCAGTATCTGTAACCTCAGGTAAAGTCAAGTCTGGACTTGAACTATGAGGAACATTATTTATAAAAGGAGAAGATTGATTATATGTTAACCAATCTAAAAAATTTGAAGCATAATCTGCAGGTTTTGAAGAATTTTGATATGGAAAGCAATTCTCATGGAAAATGACATGTCTACTGGTAAACAAAGAGCGAGTTTCCAGATTGTACAATTTATAACCTTTCTGATGAGAAGGATATCCCAGAAAAATGGATTTGATAGCCCTAGTTGAAAATTTATCGTGATCATGAACTGAAGCATAACATAAGCAACCAAATGACCTTAATTGTGAATAATCAGGAGGCTTGTGATGCAAAAGTTCATAAGGAGTTTTATACTGAAGTATAGGAGTTGGTAACCTATTTATAAGATAGGCTGCAGTTAAAACACAGTCCCCCCAAAATTTTAAAGGTAGACCTGATTGAAATCTTAAAGCTCTAGACATTTCCAACAAATGTCTATGTTTTCTTTCTACCCTAGAGTTTTGTTGAGGAGTGTAAGGGCAAGAAGATTGATGAATAATGCCAAGATTGGCCAAGAAATCATTAAAAGAAGAATTGAAAAATTCACTCCCATTATCAGTTCTAATAGCTTTAATAGGAATATTAAACTGACTAATGGTATAAGCATGAAAATTTCTGAAAATAGTAAGCACATGTTGCTTATTTGGCATTAAGAAAATCCAGGTGGCCCTGGTATGATCATCAACTAGTGTTAAGAAATACTTAGCACCTGTGATAGTAGAAGTGCCATAAGGCCCCCACACATCCATATGTATCAAGTCAAAAACAGCAGAAGAATGAGATTTACTTTGCTTAGGAAAAGACAATTTACATTGTTTAGAAAATGGACAAATAGGACAATCCTCATTACAAGAGAGAGTTTTAATATCAGCTATATGCTTCATAACAACATCAGATGGATGTCCTAGCCTAACATGCCATAGTCTAGATACATCAGAAATTGATTGAAATTGCATAGCATTGACAGAAGCCACAGTGCCAGCATTGGAAGAGATACTTGGAGAAGTTGAAAGATGAGAAGAATTGAGGTAATACAAACCAGCAGAATGCTCACCAGTAGCTAGAACTTTCTGCTGAATCTGGTCCTGAAAGACACAATGAGTTGAAGAAAAATTGACAATACAGCCAGTATCTTGTGTCAATTTAGAAATTGAAAGAAGATTACAACTAAAATCTGGAACAAATAGAACATTTGTTAAAATGATGTGAGAATTGAGTTGAACATTACCAATCTGATGAATGTCTATGATGTGTTTATTTGGTAATGTCACCTTGAAGGGTTTAGATAAAGAAGTGAGATGACTAAAAAGACTACTATTGCAACACATGTGATTAGAAGCACCTGTATCAATGATCCATATAGATGGCCAATTACTATTACTGACAGAGGCTTGAAGACAATAAGCCATACCTGCCATAGATGATGAAACTTGATCTTCAGGAGAATTGAAATTGCCTTTTTTGTTCATCATGAGAATCATCATTTGATTCATATGAGAGATTTGATTATGTAATTGTTCAAGAGAAGGAGCAGATCCTGATTGAGCTGATTGTTTTTGACTAATAGCATTGGGACCTGCATTCACATTCTGTGACAAAGTGTCAACATGATTCACAACAGCATTTTGAGATAAAGGTCTAAAACCGGTGTTTTGAGCAGCCTGTTTAGATTTTCCCTTTTTCTTATCTGGATAACCAACTAGTTTGTAACAAAACTCCCTGGCGTGACCTTCCCTGTTACAATAAGTGCACTTCAAAGTTGATTTTTGTCCTTGAGTGACACCAGAACCCTTAGAGACATTGTTACCAGCCTTAGATGTGTCACTGACATTACCAATGAAAGGTACAGATGTATGATATCCTTGTTTCTGTTTCTCATCCTGCTTAATAAGAGAAAAAGCCTGAGATATAGTAGGTAAAGGAGTCATCATCAAAATCTGACCTCTAGCCACTGCATAACTATCATTTAACCCCATTAAGAACTGAAGCAACTTCTTTCTCTGTTCTCTGTCCTCAATCAGCTTATAAGAACCACATTTACAACCACATTTACAGGCAATAACAGATTCCAGAGCTGCATATTCATCCCAAAGATTTTTCAACTTGTGAAAATAAATCTCTACAGATTTATCACCTTGTTCAAGAGCATGTATTTCTCTCAACACCTGATAAACTCTGTGGCCATTTATACTAGAAAACTGATCATGTAATTCAGTCCACATTTCTTGAGCAGATGTAACAAAATCCATGCCATTACTAATTTCATCTGAGACGGTGTTTAGAATCCAACTTATAACCATATCGTTTACCCTGTCCCATTGTGATCTTAAAGGCGAATTTTCTTCAGGCTTAGCATATGTGCCATTGACAATACCGATCTTGTTTTTAGCTGATAAAGCAATAGTGATAGATCGTTTCCAAGGTCCAAAGTTATCTGTTCCAGTTAACTTCTTTGAAATAAGAACTAAACCTGGATGATCTATATTCTGAAGATATAGTGGATGAAGATTCGATTCAACAGAAATCTCATCATTGATATTCTGTGACCTAGAACCATTCTCTGCACTATTATCATGATTCTGATGATCTATATTGCCCGTAACCATATTAGCATACGTAACATGAGTAGATCTTCCCAAATTTTGATTTAACATACTCAAACAGATTAATCCATACACTCTTAAGCAAGAAACAATCAAACTATCGGTTCTTAATCACAAACTCTTAACCAAGAACACAAGTATGTAAACAACTATACGATTACGATCAAGAATGATCAAAAAACGATGCGGAATTATGAAGAAAAACCTGTAGATCGCTGAAAGTATCAAGATCGTGCTCGACGTAGTGATCGCAAGCTTTGAATCAAAACTTTCAGCAGCTCTGATACCATGAAAACTACGAGCATCTCGAATCTATCCTGTATCTACACTAAACTCCATCATAAACACAAGAACAGTTGCAGATCATTTGAGAGAGTAGAGAGAGAGACAAGAGAGAAGGATAAAAAGAGATGTGAGAGAAAAGAAAAGTTTGTTATGATTTCACTAAATCGAATCTTTTTACAATCAATGTTTAGATGGTCTATATATACTTGATATAAAATAATACAAAATACAAATCTTACTAACTAACTATTGACTTTACTAACTAATTTTGACTTTCCTATTTTGGTAAGCTATGAGTAGTTTCTTTTGTATTTGATTTGCACATTTCTGAACTATGTTGACTGCTGCACTAGGCACATTTTCATTGCTCAATATATTTTCAATGGCATCTATGGAATGGCAGGAGTGGGAAAAACTTGAATGATGGAAAAAATTTGGGAAGATGCCATCAATGACAAGATTTTTGACAAGGTGGTAAGAGTAAATGTGGGTAATGAGAACAAGGACGAATTAAAGTTACAAGACCAGATTGCTGCCCGTCTAGATTGCAAACTGGAGCGGCAAGATGATGTGGAACATAGAGCTTCTCAGCTGGAAAACAGTTTAAGGAATGGGGGTAAGACTCTCCTTATATTTGACGATGTTTGGACAGAGATTCGTTTAGCGGATATTATTGGGGCTTCATTTGGCGATGGCAATAGTTCCCAGGGTTCTAAACTCCTCTTTACATCTCGAGATAAATGTGTATGCGAGGTTAACGGATGCCAGAATCCTGTCAAGATCGAAACCTTGACTCCTGATGAAGCTTTGCATCTGTTTATGGACACTGTTGGTCCTGATACAATCAACTCTTTACCGGATGAATCCTTGGTACAGAAAGTGTGTGATGAGTGTGGTCAATTACCTTTACTCATTTTTGCAGTTGGCAAAGCACTAAAAGGCAAGCGTCCCAGTTGGTGGGACCATGCATATGATCAACTTCAAAAAGGCAAATTTAAAGAAATTCCTGGAGTACGTTCAGAAGTATATGCGGGTATCAAACTGAGTATTGATTATTTGGAACATGATGATGCAAAGTTATGTCTTTTTTTGTGCTCCATGTTTCCCGAAGATGCTAACATTGACATGAAGATGCTGATCGTGTTAGCAACAGGATCACAACTTATACCTGATGGAGAGTTGCGAATACTTGCTATGGTTGAGTCTCTCAAGACATCTTCTTTGCTGGTGGACTCTGGAAGAGATAATGAAACTAAAGTTCATGATATCATTAGAGATGTAGCAAGATTGGTGGCTTCTACAGATTCACAGTATGCATTTTTACACGAAAAATGCAACTCACTGTATTTTCCTTCTAATGCCGGTTGTTGTACTGGAAATTTTTTACGTTTAGATGCGGAGACTCATGATGTTCATTTCAAGGAGGATCTCATATGCCCAGACCTGCATACCTTGTGGCTACAGAGCAACAACCATCCACAACAGTTCTTAGGTGGCTTTTTCATAATGTTTGCCAATCTCAGATCTCTGATGCTACAAAATGTGAACATATCTTTGGAGAAGTTCTCTCTTCAATCCTTGGATAATCTCCGGACCCTTAGTTTAATAAAGTGTGACATAAGTAAGACAGATGTCACTCTTTTTCCCAAAAAACTAGAATCTCTTTGGATTTATGAGGGTAAACTCCCAAGGCCGCTGGATGTAGCAAACCTGGAATATCTTCAAAAGCTAGAGATCCAACAACCGAGAAAATTTACAATGCGGTCAAGTGTCAGATCTAGTCTAGCCTGTCTGAAAGAGTTAAACATATCAAAGGGAATCATGACTGACCCTCCTGAAGACTATCATTCGGTAGTGATGGAGATTAGTAAACTGACTGATCTCAGAAGTTTACAATTTCATTTCGATGATGATGATACTTTTCAAGGTAGAAATATATTTTCTAATTTAGATAGATACAATATATGTGTGGGTGAGTCATGGAGGTCGATCAAATTTAGAATATATCATGAACTTACAGTAGGTGTGAAAGTTCTACTTCTTCCACGAGTAGGGAGGTGTATTGAACTTTATGGCAATCACTGGCAACCCTGGGAAGGTTTGATGGCGAGGGCTGAAGAAGTGATATTGGTTAGAAGCAGTATTGAAGTGAGTAGCATTTGCAAAGGCCGCTTAAAAGCATTTGAAGACTTGACAGGACTGTCCATTGAGGAATGTGGCATGGGGTATCTAGCAAGTATATCACATGACGAGATCCATAATGAGGCAACATGTTTCTCTAAACTTACCATTTTAGAGATTAGAAGCTGCTCTAAATTAAAATACCTCTTCTGCAACAACATTGCAAAAGGTCTGGTACAGCTGCAACACCTCAGTGTGAGAAACTGTAACTCTATGGAAGCCATCATAATGAATGACGGTACAAGTGATAGAGAGATCATTGAATTCCCTAAATTAAGATTAATGAAGATAAAGAATGTGGGAAGACTAGTAAGCTTTTAAGCGGAAAAGAAAAAAATGCATGCACCTGGTTCAACATCAACAATGGACAACTTTTCTCAACATCAGCAATGGACAACTTTTCTCAACATCAACCACTTTTTGATCAAATGGTATGCTTTCTTTCCTTTCTAAAAAGATTACAAAAATAACTACATAGCAATTTTTAATGCAATTATTATTACTTTATATCAAATACAAAATTTTTTATTTCTGTTCTCAAAAATATTTGTTCTTGAAAATAAAATTCTGCATCACCACAGTAAATTATAAAATTCAAGAATTTAAAATTAAAATTTACTAATTATAAAGTTTTTTTGTTATGAATTTATTTTTAAAATTTAGTTCTTATTTTTAAATTTAATTGGCCCATAATATGAATGAAAATAACTATAAATATGACATTATTTCATACATTTTTCAGTGTTTAGGTAATATTACATTGGATGGAATTTTGAACTTAAATTATTTAGGATAAGAGTCACACATGCTATTAATTTTTTTTAAAAAAACGTAAAAAATAAAATAACATGAGTTTTGCTAATAAATAAAGTAAGGTGATATGTGCACAACATAGTTTAGGTGCACACCCTTTTTAGTGTCTAGACCAAAAATAGCTTTGTGGAATATACTAATAATTTTTTAGTGTCTACACCAAAAATAGCCTTGTGAAACATATGAATAAGTTTGGGATGATGATATAAACTAGGGTACATTGGTCTTTATAGCAACCAAAGGTGTGTACCTGTAAATTCAGGGGATGCAGTGAATAAAAAACAAATATCAAAACACATTTGTAATGATGCAGGTTGCATTCCCTTCCTTGGAGGAACTTTACATTTCTGGTTGTGATATGGTGCATCTTCAAAATGAGGCAACATGTTTCTCCAAACTTACCATTTTGAGTATTACTCAATGCTCTAAATTGAAATACCTCTTCTGCAACAAAATTGCAAGAAGTCTGGTACAACTGCAACAGCTAAAGGTAAGTAATTGTGAATGTCTGAAAGCCATCATATTGAATGACACCACAAGTAATGGAGAAGTCATAAATTTCTCCAAATTAAAAAAAATGACTATAAGGATACCATATATGGGGGAACTACCAAGCTTCTAAGCTGTAAAAGAAGATATGCACTCTACTCCATCTCAATATCATTCTTTTTTTGGTGGAAGGGTAAGCTTTTCTTACTTTAAAATTTATTGAGTTTTTTGTTTTTTAAAATTTGTTGAGTTTTTTCTTTATAACAGGACCATTTAAAAAAAATCAAATGATTGTATAAATAATACTCATATTTATTAGTTAGATGTTCATTTTTATAGAGTATATATAAGTTTTTAGGCGTCGGAATTTAAAATTTATTATTATTATAATTTAAAGTTATCTATTGTGAAAATATACGTTTATAAATTCCTAATTTTTATAATATTATTAATAAAATTAGAACTACGACACAACTAAGTTTAAACGAGCAAAAGTAAACTAATATTCAAAATATTGATAATTTTTATTCAGAAAAATTAAATATTTAAAAGTAGATTAATAAACATGTCGTATATAACTGCAAAAAAATTTACTTGAAAGCTTCTTAAAAAATAGTTTTAAAACTTTTTAATCAAAAAAATTGAATATTAGAAATATGTACAGGTCGATGAAAAATATTATTTCAGTAAACAAATTCTTTAGTTATATGATGCAGGTGGCATTCCCTTCCTTAAAAGAACTGACTATCTCGAGATTGCCAAACACAAGTGCTATTTGGGGAAATAATTTTTATTTAGAAAAATTAAATATTTAAACATAGATTAATAAACATGTAGTACAGTAGAACCTCGATAAATGAATGTTCGATAAATGAATAACCTCGTCTAATAAATAAATTTTTTCGGTCCCAACTTGGTCCAATGAGCTTAACGAATAATTTTGCTTAATGCATTAACGAATAAATACAAATGAAGTCTTTATAGGCCCTATGTGTAAATATAAATGAATAATCATTATATTTCAAATAATATATTTTTATTTATATAATATATCATGAATACATTTCATTCAATGACTAATTTTCAAACACATTAATAAGTCATATTTTTTCGAAAAATGCCTCCAAAGTTGATTGTTTCTTTCCTCCCCAAAATGCATCTGATCCTTGATTTTGTGTAAAGCATGCACCACTTCTGAAATATTTTGATCATGTTGCAGCAGGTAGTTTTTTATAGTGACAATAGCTTGAAAAACTTCTCTTGAGGATACTTGTGGTATAGTGATGCTATCATCGGGTTCGGGATCATTTGCCTCATCATTTAGTACAGCTTCAATGATTTCTTCGTCCGTAGGAGAATCCATAACTGCATTATTCTCTTCAGGATAGTTCAGAAGATGTTCAACATTCATCACATTTCTATAGTTCAATTTAGAAAGGAGTTTAGTTAAATATTGGATCTCTTGTTCTAGCTGACCATTATCTACTTCAGGAACATCAACTTCTTCTGATCGAATTTTACAGTGGCGAAAACAGTTTGCTATTATTTTTGTTGTCACATCAAAACTCTAAGCCATGGTAGCAAAATTAATAGCATCCAAAATATTTATTTTTTCAAGATTTGGTGAGTCAGCCTCAAGCATCTGCAAAATGCTAGAATAGAAATACGTCGATAATGAACTTTGAATGCTCTAATAATCCTGGCATCACATGGTTGAATTTTAGAAGTTGTGTTAGGGGGCAAAAAATATAACTCCACATTTCTCAAGCCTTCAACAATCTTTGGATGTGCCGGACAATTGTCTACTAGCAAGAGAACCTTTCTACCATTCATTCTCTTGTCAAACAAATGACAATATTCTTGAAAAAGCAAACGAGTCATCCAAGCTTTCTTATTAAATCGATACTCGCAATTAAGATTATTCATATTCACATTCTTAAAGCATCTAGGTTTTGCATACTTACCAATAACCCAAAGAGGCACTTTATCAGACCCGTCACCGTTACAACAAACAGCAATAGTGATTCTCTCCTTATCTTTCTTCCACCCTTCAAGCTGCTTCGTGGCAAGTGAATGGTCAGCCTCCAACCGATAAAACAATCCGGTTTCATCCATATTGTATATATCTTTAAGGTTGAATTGGTCTAGTTTTGACTGTATCTCGGGTAAAGCATTTGCAATATCCTCCATGTTAACTGAACCACTCTCACCAAATCGTCGGTAAGACTTGATTGAATATCTTGTCTTAAAACGTTCATGCCATCCACTAGAAAAGCTAAATTCTGAGTTTGTTTCTCCATACATTTTCTGCATAAACTCTTTTGCTTTACCCTGGATCATTTCTCCTGACATATTCACCTTCTCTTGTCTTTGAAGAAACCATTCATATAAAGTATTTAGTTGACTTGTGCCTCTTAACATTGCTATTTTTCATCTCATCGGACAAATATTCCGACGATCTTTTGAGAGTATTTGATATTGTGGTTTGGCTAGTAACCAAATCAAATTTTTCTTTCACCCATGCTTGCCTATCTTTTTGGCTAATACTTGGATGCTCCTTCTTATGCTCACACATGACTCTCCTTATCTGATCTGTTAAAGTAATTTTTGTTACTGGTTTTGCTTGCTCGTTGGAAGCCATTATAGTAGATTGAACACCAAAATAGTAATATGATTGTGTTATAAAGATACAGTGAGAATTTAAAATTATATATAACTTGGTATGAGGTATTGAGTAGACATCTTAATTCTAACTATGTAGTCTCAATACATGGTACGGTGCACTTTATCTACTCCATGCATGCATATACAACTAATCTAGAATTCTAAAAATATGAATGTAATTAAAGTTTGCATAAAAGTTATAACTACCACGTAAATTTGAACTTAATATATACAAAATGATATAATTACAAAAAAAAGTCTAAAAATATCATCTAAATCAATTATTATTCATTTATCGATAAATAAATATTATATTCATTAATCGATAAATAAATAATCTCGCCAAATGAATATTTTTTTTGGTCCCAAAGGTATTCATTTATCGAGATTCTACTGTATATGACAACATACAAATTATTTAAAAGCTTTTTAAAAAATAGTTGTAGAATATTTTAGTCCAAAAAATTGAATATTAGAATTATGTACAGGGTCCATGAAAAATATTATTTCAGTAAACAAGAAGCAGAGCTCGTTTGTACTAATTCTTTAGTTATATGATGAAGGTGGCCTTCCCTTCCTTAGAAGAACTGATGATCTGGCACATGCGAAACACAAGTGTTATTTGGGGAATTGACTGCTTTAATAGTGACACTTTATCCTCCTTTTCCCAACTAAAACGTCTTGATGTACGTTGGTGTGACGAACTGGAAATTGTGATCCCAGAGGCCATGTTGCATAGGCTTAATAATCTGGAATACATAGACGTAGCCATGTTCCCACTTTCTGTTGCAACTGCTCTTAAGCACCTCAAGGGATTGCGTGTATGGGACTGTGAGAAGATGACAGATATTATCGAGGCAGGTCAACAAGTAATTTCTTGCCAGGTACATATAAAGATGTATTGCTAAATGACTCAATTTCATATTTTGACAAAACCTTGATGTTCATGCTAAAGAAAAATATAAAGAAATGGTTGGAAGTGGGAGTATCATTTCAGTTAAGATTCTGAACTAACTATGTCTTACACATACAAGGAAAATTATATATTTTGGAATTAAAGTTCTAACAGTTTCAAATATTTTGCATAGTCATCTTATAAATTGTTACTTCTTACTATTTAATACTATATACATATTCTATTATCAAGGAGCATTTGAATTATTCATATGTACCTCAACTCAAGTCAATTCATATTCTTATAAATAATTCATATTTGAATTATTCATATTCTGCACTATCTGCTATCTTTATTATAGCCAAGTTGACGTCACATTGATTTTTGTAGGATTTACTTATACTCCCTCAACTCAAGTCAATTCATCTTAAAGACTTTCCTGGTCTCAAAAGGCTTTTTCATGGTGCGGATTTCGAGTTCCATTTGCCGGCTTTAAAGGAAGTGGAGGTTAAAAACTGTGGACTCTCAACTCTTTTTACATTCTCTATGTTCAGAAATTTCCAACTCAAAAAATTAAAAGTAAAAAATTGTGAATTGTTGGAGAACACTGTTGAGGACGTAAGGGGGGATGAAACTTGCAACAAGACTATCACACTCTCCCAGCTGAAAGCAGTTAATCTTTCAGGATTGCCGAAGCTCAAAAGTTTTTTCCATAATGCGAATTATGAGTTCGACATGCCGGTTATAAAGAAAGTGAAAGTTCATCTTTGTGGGTTATCTAACACTCTTTTCACCCGCTCTATCTTCAAAAATCTCAAGCAACTGAAAAAATTAATAGTTTCTGATTGCGGATTGTTGGAAGGCATCTTTGAGTATGCGAGGGGTGATGAAACTCTAAATACGAGCGACAAGATTATCACACTTAATCAAGTCTCTACAGTTTTTCTTGATGGCTTACCGAAGTTCAAAAGTATGTTCTGCGGTGCAACTTTCGAGTGCTATATGCCGGCTCTAAAGAAAGTGAAAATTGTTGGGTGTGGACTCTCTGTTCTTTTTACGTGCTCGGTGTTTCAACAAATCCAAGAGCTTGAAGAATTACATGTATCTAACTGCTGTTGGAATAATCTAAACTTGGTATCTATTTGTTTATGTCCGTTGATTTAATGTCTGCAGCCCATGTCATCAGTTTGAATAAGTCCTCAGAGATGCTGT
Source organism: Apium graveolens (assembly GCF_009905375.1). Lineage (NCBI taxonomy): Eukaryota > Viridiplantae > Streptophyta > Magnoliopsida > Apiales > Apiaceae > Apium > Apium graveolens. Next base: position 303,764,021 of record NC_133650.1, read on the forward strand.
GCGTTTTTGTATGAGCAGTGACATCGTTTTATTCGGGTAGTTTATTTGTTTTAGGAAAGTTGTTTTCCCATCATCCTAGTTTTTAGCTAATCTTTGGTTGTCAGTTTCCTATATGTATTGCTTCGCATAATAATCAAGTTAAGCCGTTTTGTGTATCAGCTTTTACTCTGTTTTTTTCACATGCGAGTTGTGTGATATACAGTTTTGTAGCTTTGATTTCCCAACACTGTGGTATCAGAGCATCGTTTTACGTAGTGGATGCCCAAGTGTATGCCAAGACCATCGACTATGGAAACAGATAAGAGCAAGGAGGGTACTGTGGGCTTGACATACCCCATGCTAAACAGAGGAAACTATACGGCGTGGGCGTTGAAGATGAAGGCTAACATGCAGGCTCATGGAATCTGGGAGGCTGTGGATCCAAAAGGTTCAAAAGCTGCCGTTGATAATAGGAAGGATAATATGGCATTAGCTGCTATTTATCAAAGCATACCGGAGGATGTGTTGCTGTCAATCGCGGAGAAAGAGACAGCAAAAGATGCCTGGGAGGCAGTGAAGGTTTTGTGCCAGGGTGCAGACCGCGTGAAACAAGCGAAAGTCCAAACCTTGAGATCAGAATTTGAATCGATGAACATGAAAGATTCTGATTCTCTAGATGACTTTTGTATGAAATTGAATGGTCTTGTGACCAATATTCGTGCTTTGGGCGACAGCATGGCTGAGTCGTACGTGGTAAAGAAAGTGCTGAGAGCTATGCCAAATAGGTTTCTGCAGATAACATCTGCCATCGAACAATTCGGTGATCTTGGGAAGATGACTGTGGAAGAGGTGATTGGGTCACTAAAAGCTCATGATGAGAGGGTGCGTGGACAGGTTGAGAATACTGGAAGTGCGAGTACTAATCAACTCCTTCTCACGGAAGATGAATGGAGAAAAAGGGAGAAAGAGGAAAGCAAATTACTGCTCACTAGGGACGAGTGGTTGAAAAGATCAAATAGGAATGATGGAGGTTTTCAAAAATACAGGGGAAAGGGAGACACTCGAGGGTTTCGCGATAAAAGAAAGGTCAGATGCTGGAATTGTCTGGGTTATGGTCATTTCGCTGCAGACTGTAGGAAACCCAAACGTGACAAGGAGCCAAAAGAAGAAGCGAACTTTGCACAGATACCGGATGACGAACCTGCATTACTGTTGGCTGAAAAACAAGATGATGAAGGCACTGTCATGCTGTTGAGTGAAGACAAGGTGAGTCCGAAATTAAGTCAAGGTGGAGGAGAAAATAAATTTGTGTTAAACCTGTGGTATCTTGATAATGGCGCAAGCAACCATATGACCGGGCAAAGATCAAAATTCAAGGATTTGGACGAGAATGTAACAGGTCAGGTGAAGTTTGGAGATGGGTCGATTGTTCACATAAAGGGAAAGGGGTCAGTAGCAATCAAATGCAAAACTGGGGAGGAGCGAATTCTGCAACAGGTATATTATATCCCTTCTCTCCGAAGTAACATTATTAGTCTTGACCAGTTATCTGAAGATGGGTACAAAATAATTTTAAATGGTGAGTATTTGTGGGTTCGTGACAAAAAAGACAAGCTTCTAATGAAGGTTAAATGATCATTCAACAGACTTTATAAAATTATACTTGAGCCTATTGATTATAGCTGCTTGTTGTCTGAAGAAAATGGTGCAGAATGGTTGTGGCACTCCCGATTGGGACATGTGAATTTTAACGCCATGGTTCAGATGGCATCAAAAGAAATGGTGCACGGGTTGCCGAAACTGTCTCATCCCAAGCAAGTGTATACATGGTGTTTAATGTCAAAGCAAGTGAAGAAAGCATATCCCCAGCAGTCGAATTATAGTGCAAAGAAAGTCCTTGAATTGGTTCACGGTGATCTTTGTGGTCCAATCACACCGTCGACCAAGGGAGGTTGTAAATATGTTTTCTTGTTGGTTGATGACTATAGCAGGGTCATGTGGGCATATCTCTTGAAGTCGAAGGACGAGGCGTTTGAAACATTCAAAAGGTTTCAAGCTCGAGTAGAAGATGGACGAGAGAGAAAAATTCGAGCATTCAGATGCGATCGTGGATGAGAGTTTCTCTCAAAGGAATTTATTGAGTACTCTGAGAAAAATGGCATCACCAGGCAATTCACGACACCTTATTCTCCCCAACAAAATGGGGTTGTGGAACGGAGGAATAGAACGATGGTTGAGATGGCAAGAAGCCTACTGAAAGAAAAGCAGCTGCCTTGTTATTTTTGGGGTGAAGCTATCCGTCACAGTATTTATCTCTTGAACAGGTTGCCTACACGTGCTATGTCGGGTATAACTCCCTATGAGGCCTGGTCCGGAAACAAACCACATCTTGGACACATACGTGTATTTGGCTGTTTGTCACATATGCGCATACCACGTGTGAATATGACAAAGCTGGATGATAGAAGCAAGGCTGTTATACACTTGGGAAAAGAGCCCGGAACAAAGGCCTATCGTCTCTATGATCTAGTAAATACAAGGGTCTATGTTAGTAGAGATGTAATCTTTGAGGAAGCAAAAGCATGGTCATGGGATCAATATGAAGAAGGAACGGAGTTGCAAGGGGAAACTTTTGTCATATTTGGCATGAGTACAACTGATTCTGGGGGCGAAGAGTTGATGGGAGAAACAGACTCTCAGAGTTCTAGTGTAAGTGCAACACCTATAGAGTCAGAAAATAGTCAAAATATTGAATCTGATACAGAGTCCACAAGTGCTTCAAACTCAACAGGTGAGTCAGATACCAGCAGCGAGGCCCAAAGATATAAATCTCTTGCAGAAGTATATGCAAACACAGATGAAGTTGAACTGGAGACAGACGAATTATACTTTGCAGCAGCAGATGAACCAGTAAATTACAAAGAGGCATCGAAAGATAAAAGATGGAAGGAAGCCATGGAAAAGGAGTTAGAGGCAGTCGAGAGAAATAAAACATGGGAATTAACTACACTTCCTCCAGGCCACAAGCCTATCGGACTCAAATGGGTTTATAAATTAAAGAAGGACACTAGCGGAAATGTCGTGAAGTATAAAGCAAGGATTGTGGCAAAGGGATACGTCCAAAGAAAAGGAATTGATTTTGAGGAAATTTTCGCACCAGTAACTCGTTTGGAGACTGTACGTTTGCTTCTCGCACTTGCAGCAAAGAACAAGTGGGAAGTACACCACCTAGATGTGAAGACAGCTTTCTTGAACGGAGAAATCGAAGAGGAAGTGTACGTTACTCAGCCCGAAGGTTTCGTGAAGAAGGGTAGAAAACAGATGGTGTATAAACTGATCAAAGCTTTATACGGGCTGCGTCAGGCACCCCGAGCGTGGTACGCCAAATTGAACAAGTGCTTAGAGGAGCTTGGATTTACTAGGTACCCTTACGAACATGCTGTTTATACAAAGAAGATTGGTGAAGAGACACTGATTGTGGCGGTGTACGTTGATGATCTCATAATCACTGGCACGCAAAGGTCAATCATTGAGCAGTTCAAAAAGCAAATGAATGAAGTTTTTGAGATGAGTGAACTGGGGCTACTGTCACACTATCTCAGAATTGAGGTAAAACAAAGTTCAGGTTGTATAGAGTTGAGGCAAACAGCTTATGCGAAAAAGATTTTAGAAAAGGCTGGCTTGGGTGATTGCAATCCAACAAGGTTTCCCATGGATCCAAAGGAGATCATTACAAAGGACGAATGAGGGAAAAGAGTCGATGCAACGCACTTCAAGAGTATAGTTGGAGGACTGAGATATCTCGTCCACACGAGACCAGATATTGCTTTTTCAGTTGGTATTATTAGCAAGTTTATGGAGACATCTACATCAGTTCACTTGAATGCTGCAAAGAGGATCATGCGTTATGTGAAGGGAACATTGGACTATGGGCTCACGTATGCTGAAGGCAGTGGGAATAATTTGTTAACAGGATATTCGGACAGTGATTTAGCAGGCCATGTGGATGATAGAAAGAGTACAAGAGGTATGGCATTCTATCTAAATGAAAGTTTAATTACATGGGTCTCTAAAAAACAAAGATGTGTAGCTCTAAGTTCGTGTGAAGCTGAGTTTATGGCTGCAACGGCAGCAGCATGTCAGGCCATTTGGTTAAAGAATTTGCTAGCAGAAGTGACTGGTAAAAGCGGAGGTCCTGTGGTGTTATACATCGATAATAAGTCAGCTATTGACTTAGCCAAGAATCCAGTATTTCACGGTCGTAGTAAACATATCGATATCAAATACCATTTTATCCGTCAATGCGTTGAGAAAGGGGAGATTGTGCTGAAGCATGTCAGTTCAGAAAACCAACGTGCAGATATGTTGACGAAGTCTCTGGCAACATTCAAGTTTGAAAAGCTAAGGAAATTACTTGGTGTGAAAGACCTGACTACAAAAGTTTAGATTACAGGGGAAATTTGTTGGAATAATCTAAACTTGGTATCTATTTGTTTATGTCCGTTGATTTAGTGTCTGCAGCCCATGTCATCAGTTTGAATAAGTCCTCAGAGATGTTGTGCATTTTTGTAGGAGCAGTGACATCGTTTTATTCGGGTAGTTTATTTGTTTTAGGAAAGTTGTTTTTCCATCATCCTAGTTTTTAGCTAATCTTTGGTTGTCAGTTTCCTATATGTATTGCTTCGCATAATAATCAAGTTAAGCCGTTTTGTGTATCAGCTTTTACTCTATTTTTTTCACATGCGAGTTGTGTGATATACAGTTTTGTAGCTTTGATTTCCCAACAACTGCAACTCATTGGAACATATTGTTGAGGAGGTTGGGGGTGGTGAAACTTCTGAGGTAAAGGGTAAGAGTATCACATACTCTCAACTCTCATCAATTACTCTTGAATCTTTGCCAAACCTCAAAAGTTTCAGTTGCAGTTCGAGCTATGTTTTTAATATACCCAGATTGAATAATTTCAGGCTTATTAAGTGTCCCCAGATAAAATATTTCAGTTCCTCAGAAACAAACGCATCGTTCGTATGTGTTACTAGCGACTGGTGCAGTGAAGATTTTCAAGACTTGGACGACTACACAAGACAATATCACAAAAGTGGAAGCTACTTAAGTGATAGTGCTGAAGAATCGAGTTATAGCAAGATATATCTGGGAACACAATCAGAGATAACTGAAGAAGAAGAGTCTAACTGAAGCTGAAACTTTTAGACAAAGATGTACCTCAACATAGATGAATCTTTGTGTTGTGTAAAAACTTAAACCATTTTTATTGTCTTGTTTTGTTCAACATGTTTGTTCAACATGTTTGTTCAATTTATTAGCTGTCCTGTATTTGGATACTTAATTGCCCTTAATTAATATCTAATAAATTACCTTTATAAGTAAAATATGTTGGGTTTTTTTATTTTCACCAACTAAAACAGCTATTTCTCTACAAATATTTTAGACAATTCATTTTAATCTTTTTTTCCCGAAACCCGGGAAATATATTGAGTCAAATTGGGACAAAACCCATACAATCTTGAGAGAACTAAATCTACAACCCAGAAATTAGTATATAATACACGAAATATTAAAAATTTGGTTGGTACCGTCCTTCCTTACATAATTGCCCTTCCTTTAAAAATTTTAATATTTTACTCAATTACCCTTACTTAATTAATATATAAATAATTATATTTATAAATAAAATACGTTGCCTTTTTTTCACCAACTAAAACAGCTCCTTCTATACAAATCTATACCCCTTTTAAGTAAAACATATTATTTTTTTTATTTTCTCCAAATAAAACAAATCTTTCTTTAAAAATATTATGAACAATTCTTTTTAATATATAATGATTATGTATTTATCAAACTATACTATATTATAATAGACAAAATATTTAAAATTTGGTAGTCGGTCGGTACTCGCCGAAATTTCATAATTGCAGAACTTAATTAATTTATTATTTTAACATAATTATCTTATATAATATTACAAAATAATAGACGGGAAAAAAGAAAGTTTTATCATGAATTAAATAAGATTCATGTTCACGACTCCCAAATCGACAACGATATTTGAACTAATCATATTTTTCCTGAGAATAATTCTCCAACAATGATAAAAATTGTTATGGATGGAAATTGAATCTATATTTTTTAGCGAGTTTATTAAATTAATTTTTTTTAAAACATAATTATTAGAAAATAGGGATTATAATATAATAAAAGATAAATTCTGATTTAATTATTCAGACATACTTACAGTTTTAACAAATATAATTAATAAAATATTAACATCAAAATAACAATTATTTAAAATAACCGTGCATCGCACTAAACATTAAAAGTTTTATAATGGGTCGGTACTTGCTGAAGTTACTTAATTGTCCTCACTTAATTAATTTATTATTTTGACATAATTATCTTATATAATGTTATCGTTAAAAACTATGAAACCCTTAAAAACAAAGTTATATGTAACCGGACACATTAGGCGAGTATGGGACGGTATTTGGGTAGGCATAGACGATGTTTGATTATAATAAAATAATAAATATTACTGACGGTGTCAAAACAATTATACTATTGAACTGAGATAAAAAAATAAACTAAAAAATAATTTGTTGATCGATATGGGCGTGTTTGGAAATCTAATATCTATTAAGTGAGCTTATTAACTTATAAGCCCCGTAACAACTTATCGACGAGTGTTTGTGTACCAACTTATAAGTTGAATTTACAACTTATAACTTGATAAGTTGAATGTTAGCAATGACGTACTTTTTCTTAACTTATTTTGATTTTTTGTTTTATTTATTAACTTTAGTTTTTAAAAATATTTTTTTAAATGTTAACCTAACTTAAAATTCAAGAATCAAGATAATTATATTTTAAAAATATTTATTTTAATTTATTTGAGTAAAATTTTTTTGACTTATAAGTAAAATTATCGAAACACTTGTACAACTTATAAATATTCATCTACTTATCACTTTTAAGTCACTTATTCGATTTAAGTTATAAGTTATTATTTTAAGATTTCCCAAACGGACTAAAAAATAACATATTACTTAATTTTTTAACAGCTATAATTAATATAATCATAAAATAAAAATAATAATATAACAAATATTTAAAACAACTGTGCATTGCACTAGTTTATAAAATAATTTATTAATTTGAGAAATATCATACATATTTGCATGTTGTAGGTAAATGTACAGTGTTTATATTGGGGAGATATTAAGGCAGGGGATTGATTGAACACTCGATAGATGAGCAACTCGGATGGATTTTGTTGAGCCAGTGAGTTGACTCAGTTGGAGAAAGACAGCGAGTTGTGAGTGTTTGTGTAGCTCACTGAGTTGCGTTGGCAGTGAAAACATAGACAATTTAAAGTTACAAGACCAGGTTGCTGGCCTTCTACAATGCCATCTGGAGTCGCAAGATTTTAAAAGAAGAGCTTCTCAGCTGGAAACCAGTTTAAGGAATGCGGGTAATATTCACCTTATATTTGACCATGTTTGGAGAGACATTCCCTTGTGCCTTTATAAGCCAATCTATTATTATATATCTAACACAGCAACAAGTTGGCTAAGCAAATTTAATCATAAATACAGTAATTAATATCCATAGATTATTTATTTTAACCATTAATGCTTATTCATTATTATATAATTATTACAGATTCATTCATGTAATTTTTATTAACTCAATTAAAACATCATTAATATGCAAGTCATTAAAAATAATTTCTTCATAAAATTTACATACTCTATTAAAAAAAATTAGTATAAAAAAATTAAATGATAACCCTTGCATAAGAATTCATATAATACATAAGTTATCTCATCATTGACTTACTAATATCGATTAGTTGTTGCATACTTATATATATATTTATTTATAACTAATTATTGTAGAGATACATGCATGCACCATATAATACATTAGTTATCCCATAATTGACTTACTAATATCGACTAATATCTCATGTATTAATATTGCTTATTTTGTTATAATAATAATAATAATAATTATTATTATTATTACTATAATAATAATATTATTATTAGAAATTTTAATATATTTGTTTTATAGACATACTATTTAAGTATACTTAATATATATATATATTAAGTATACTTAATAATTAATCGATTAGTTGTTGCATACTTATATATATATTTATTTATAACTAATTATTGTAGAGATACATGCATGCATCATATAATACATTAGTTATCCCATAATTGACTTACTAATATCGACTAATATCGATTAATTATTGCATACTTAATATATATATATATATATTTATAACTAATTATTATAGAAATACATGCACGCATGCATATATACATACATATGTTAGAAAATGGAAAGTTTGAGGCATATTTTATATATGTTCTTGATATGATTTCCGGAAACTAACACTTGGAGGTTGTTCCTTGATATGAGGACTTAAACTTTCATATTTGGATCTAAGATATTTTCTTAGTGGAATCCATGATTATATTGAGACAAAGTTGCTTGTTTGAAATGGGTTATGGGGATTTTGTCCTACATTGGTATTGTAAAAGAAAGATATTGAGTTTATATAGCATCTTGTGTTAGTGTTGTTTACAACTACTAGCATAAGTGGAATGCTTGTGGCATCTTGTGTTAGTGTTGTTTACAACTACTAGCATAAGTGGAATGCTTGTGTGACCTAATGCTAGTGGGAACTCTTATATTTTTCTTTTTTATTACAAGTTTAATTATTTATATTGATTATTTAATTATTAATATAAAATATATTGAGTAAGGATTATTTTAATCATACTCTGAATATATTTTATAATATTAATATTAAGTAATCTGGATATAATATAAATAATAAGGAAAACCCATTTTGTTTACCTTTTCTGTTTTGTTACTTGGTGTACCACATCGAGTAAAATAGAAGAAGAGTAACTTGAGATGCCTATATATTGAGAGGTATACTTGAGATTAAAATGATACAAGTCTCGGTGCCTACCTCGCAAACATATATGAGTTGCATAGGTTTTTTGGGCAAACTGAGGTGCGAGTCACCGTTGATCATTGTTGGTTCTGTGGCCAGATTGATCTGTTGCTGTTTTATCCTGGAAGCGATATTGCTGCATTCCATCACAGCTTAAGTGGGGGGCAATAATCTCTTCAAGAACAGTCAAGTCCTCTTGAAGGGTTTGGCGACTCAGCTGTTGTGTTCTTCTTCTTATCAGAATTTGGAAAGCGATAAGAGATAAGTTTTCTTTACTTTCTTTGTCAATTACAGTCTTTATAGTTTGTTATTGCCTTCGTATTTTATTTGGTTAGTTGGTTATTTGCCATGTTCTTGTTATTATATATATAACTGCCCATTGTTGCTGTGTAGTTAGAATTATACCCAACAATCTTGAAGAGATTATAGTTATATATAGTTAATTAGCAAGATGGTTAACGAAACTGCTGATGTTCCTAAAATTGTTGAGACTGGTTCTGGTTCTGGTGGTACTACTACCATTGACTGGACCACGTATCGTTTTCCCCATCCAATTAATTTATCGCGTATGCCTAATAAATTTAGTGGTGGAGCTTCTTTTCTCTTTGGCAGAAAAAGACGAAGCTCTAGTTAACGGTTAAGGGTCTATTGTTAGTGGTACAGTATGATCCTCCTGGGTTGGATCAAGAGAAAGCTGAATCTGTTAAGGTTTATGCTTTATGGGCTGAGAAGGATGGGGTGGCTAGGGCAGCCAATTTTGGCATCCTTGGAGAACACCTTGTTCAATGTTTATTCATCAGATGCCTATACTGCTAAAGTCTTATGGGATAAGCTGGACCAAACCCATAATACTGATTCTCAAGGATTTGAGAAGTATTCTGTGGCTAGGTTTCTTGATTTTAAGCTGGTGGATGGAAAATCCCTGACTGAACAGGTTCATGAGTTTGAGATGTTAGTTCATGATTTGGGTGAGTCCGGTATGGTCTTGCTTGAGAAGTTTCGAGTGATGTCTGTGATTGAAAAACTCCCTAAGTCTTGGGAAAAGTTTGTTCTCTCCCTGAAAAGACAGAAAGGAGAGATCACATGGACTAACTTGATGTTGGACATCTGAGTACAAGGGCAGCACAAGTCCAAACAGGGACATGTGTTGCCTGTGGAACATGGGAGCTCGAAGGTGAATGTAGTGACTGTACGACATAAAAGAAAGGTAGTCACTAACAAGGCTAACACTAAACTTGACAAGAACAAGGCTAAGAAACCAAAGACGAACAAACCATGTTGGTCTTGTGGACGGGTTGGTCATTGGAGCAAGAACTGTCCAAGTAAGAAAGCTAAGAAAGCTGGAGTGGTAGCTCAAGCAAATACTGTGCTTGGACTTGGAACCACGAATGGGCCAGTAGCTAACATGGTCATTGGTGAGGTTGTTGCCTCTGGAACCGATGACGGGTATGTTACTTACAACCCTGTACTACTTTCCACTTATCTGTCACATGAGTGGTTGATTGATACTGGAGCTAATGTACATATTTGTGCTGATATTAGCTTGTTTGTATGTTATCAACAGAGTCATGGAGTGACAGTGACGATGGGGAATGCTAGTGCTGCACAAGTGCTTGGAATAGGAAATGTGGGCCTGAAGTTTTCTTCTGGGCGGATTCTATCTCTCACTAGAGTGTATCATGTTCCCTCTATTCGTAGAAATATTATAAGTGGAAGTTGTTTAGTTAAAAACGGCTTTGAACTTTCTTTGAAGTGTAATAAAGTAGTTATTACTCATACTGGTACATTCTTTGGCAAGGGTTACTTGTCTGATGGTTTGTTTTTAATAAATGTTGAACCCGTTTTGGGTGGTTTTATTAATGATAGTGTTGCACCTTCTGTTAATTGTGTAAAATTATCTGATTTGTGGCACTTACGACTTGGTCATTTAAATCTTGGTGCTCTAAAGAATATGTTGAATTTAGAGTTGATTCCAAAGTACGCCATTGATAAGAAATCTAAGTGTCAAGTGTGTGTAACTGCTAAATAAACAAGGAAACCTTTTCATAATGTTGTTAGGGATTCAGACTTGTTAGATTTAGTACACTCAGACATATGTGAATTTGGTGGTGTGTTGACTAAGGATCACTGTAGATGATTGTAGTAGATAGTGTTATGTTTATTTGCTTAAACATAAGGATGAAGCACTAGATACATTCATTATGTATAAAAATGAAGCTGAAACACAAATTGGAAAAGTACTTAAACGTTTGAGGTCTGATAGAGGTGGTGAGTATACGAGTACCTTGTTTAATGAATTTTGCGCAAACAATGGTAAAGTTCATGAGGTTACTCCACCATACACACCTGAGTCTAATGGGTGGCAGAACGAAAGAACAGAACTTTTAAAGACATGATTAACAATATGCTAATTAATTCTGGGTTGCCTAAGTACATGTGGGGAGAGGCTCTGAATACGGCTTGCCATATTTAGAATAGAGTCCCTCTGAAACATATGGACAAGACACCATATGAATTATGGAGAAAGCGTAGGACAAGTTTGAGTTATCTTCGTGTGTGGGGGTGCCTTGCTAAGGTGCTTTTCCCTGAACACAAGAGAAAGAAACTGGGTCCGAAAACTGTTGATTGTATCTTTCTGGGCTATCTTGAAACCACAAATGCTATGAGATTTTTAGTATTAAAATATGACATAGATGGTATTGTGGTGAATACGCTAGTTGAGTTTCGTGATGCAACTTTCTTTGAGGAAGTATTCCCAATGAAGACTAGTATATCTTTGGGTAGTTTTGAGGATGATCCCACTCACACATCAAGTTCTATTCCTGATCATGTGAAAAAGATGACAAATGTGGGGGTGGATCCTGGTAGTAGCTCTACTCCTAACAAAGTAGAGGAACCTAGAAGGAGTAAGCGTGCAAAGGTAGTCAAGGACTTTGGAAGTGACTTTATCACTTACAATGTTGAGGATGAGCCTTTAACTTTCCGTCAAGCCAAGGATTCTTCGGAGTCAAGGCATTGGAAAGGCGCTGTAAAGAGTGAAATTGACTCAATTGTTTCAAACGGAACATGGGAGTTAGTTGATCTCCCTCCAGGGTGTTCTACTATTGGATGTAAATGGATCTTCAAGAGGAAGCTAAACCCTGATGGCTCAATAAATAAGTACAAGGCTAGGCTAGTTGCTAAGGGCTTTAGGCAAAGGGAAGACATTGATTATTTTGATACATATTCTCCAGTTGCCCGAATGACAACAATCAGAATGCTTATTGCATTGGCTTCTGTACATGGTCTTATCATCCATCAAATGGATGTAAAGACAGCTTTTCTTCACGGTGATCTTGAAGAAGAGATTTATATGGATCAACCTGAGGGATTTGTTGCTTCTGGTAATGAGAGGAAAGTATGTAGACTAGTCAAGTCCATCTATGGCCTTAAACAAGCACCTATAAACTGGCATAAAAGTTTGATGAAACTGTTTTAGACTTCAAATTTTTTAGTTAATGAAAGTGACAAGTGTGTCTACTATAAGGTTAGAGGTAATGATTGTGTGATCGTGTGCTTGTATGTAGATGATATCTTGTTATTTGGAACCAATATTGAGATTATTAATGAGACAAATAGTTTCTTGAAGATGCACTTTGAGATGAAGGATATGGGTGAAGCTAGTGTGATTCTTGGGATCAAGTTGACTCAGTCAACTGATGGAATAATTTTGTCACAGTCTCATTATATAGAGAAATCTATACTTGAGAAGTACGGTTATTCAAATTGTAGAATCGCTAGTACACCATATGATTCAAAAGTTGCCTTAGTCAAGAATAGTTCAGGAGTTCCTGTGTCTCAGTTAAGGTATTCTCAGATTATTGGGAGTTTGCAATATCTTGCTAATGTGACTAGGCCATATATTTCTTATTCTGTGCCTAAGTTGGCTAGATATACAAGCTGTCCAAACAAGACTCATTGAGAGGCACTGGATAGAGTTCTTAGATATCTGAAGGGAACTATTTCCCTTGGCTTGCATTACCGGAGATTTTCGGGGGTACTCGAGGGGTACAGTGATGCAAATTGGATAACTAAGAAATCTGGTTCCAATGGAGTGACTGGATATGTGTTTACCCTTGCGGGTGGAGCAGTGTCCTGGAAGTCTTCTAGACAAACTTTGATTACTCGGTCTACTTTTGAGGCTGAGTTGTGTGTACTTGATGCCACGGGGACAGAGGCTGAATGGTTACATGGACTCTTGAGTATGTTACCTGTAGTAAGCAAGCCGCTTCCTGCCATTTCTGTTCATTGTGATAGCCGTACAACTATCGACAAAGTCAGAAGTGTAAAGTATAATGCTAAAACAAAGAGACACATCAAAGTTAGACTAAAGTCTGTAAGGGGTCTTGTGTCTGATAGGATTATTGCTATAGAGTTCATAGGAACTCAGGATAATATAGCTGATCCGCTGACTAAAGGGATTGAGCATGCTATAGTCCTTAAGTCGAGGTTGGGGATGAGACCGGTAACCCATCATAATTCATCAACAGCGGGAACCCAATACACCTGAGAGGAGATCTCTCGAAGTGTATTCAATGTGGTAATAACAAGTTGTATGGATGAATTGGTAGTACCTCTACCATATACATTTAGATACTTATGTATCTGAGTCTATTCCCTATAAACCTTAAGAGGTACTTGAATTGCTAGTTAGCAAGAGTTATTTAAACTCTGAATGGGGTCAAGTCGTTTGACGAGATGATAACAGTACATCTCTGGAGATGCCCAGCTAAGCGAATGTAATTGTGTGGTCGCAATTAGAGGAAAAGATTATTCCTCGAAACATTCGACGAACAGGATCGAGACATGACCATTAACGTCTCAAAGCCGTAGATTGGCACCATAGCCTTTGACTTGTCGTCATCTATGGAGTGTGGTTACACCCAACGGATAAAGATTCAAGGTGAAACATTCCATCTGTATCCGGTAGCCATCGAAGTAGAGGACTTAGGAGGGTTCAAACCCGGGAGGGTACCGACTCTGAAAAGCAAGTCATGATAAAATCTGGTATGCAATTTAATTATGGATTTGTGGGGGATTGTTAGAAAATGGAAAGTTTGAGGCATATTTTATATATGTTCTTGATATGATTTCCGGAAACTAACACTTGGAGGTTGTTCCTTGATATGAGGACTTAAACTTTCATATTTGGATCTAAGATATTTTCTTAGTGGAATCCATGAATATATTGAGACAAAGTTGCTTGTTTGAAATGGGTTATGGGGATTTTGTCCCACATTGGTATTGTAAAAGAATGATATTGAGTTTATATAGCATCTTGTGTTAGTGTTGTTTACAACTACTAGCATAAGTGGAATGCTTGTGTGGCCTAATGCTAGTGGGAACTCTTATATTTTTCTTTTCTATTACAAGTTTAATTATTTATATTGATTATTTAATTATTAATATAAAATATATTGAGTAAGGATTATTTTAATCATACTCTGAATATATTTTATAATATTAATATTAAGTAATCTGGATATAATAGAAATAATAAGGAAAACCCATTTTGTTTACCTTTTCTGTTTTGTTACTTGGTGTACCACATCGAGTAAAATAGAAGAAGAGCAACTTGAGATGCCTATATATTGAGAGGTATACTTGAGATTAAAATGATACAAGTCTCGGTGCCTACCTCGCAAACATATATGAGTTGCATAGGTTTTTTGGGCAAACTGAGGTGCGAGTCGCCGTTGATCATTGTTGGTTCTGTGGCCAGATTGATCTGTTGCTGTTTTATCCTGGAAGCGATATTGCTGCATTCCATCACAGCTTAAGTGGGGGGCAATAATCTCTTCAAGAACAGTCAAGTCCTCTTGAAGGGTTTGGCGACTCAGCTGTTGTGTTCTTCTTCTTATCAGAATTTGGAAAGCGATAAGAGATAAGTTTTCTTTACTTTCTTTGTCAATTACAGTCTTTATAGTTTGTTATTGCCTTCGTATTTTATTTGGTTAGTCGGTTATTTGCCATATTCTTGTTATTATATATATAACTGCCCATTGTTGCTGTGTAGTTAGAATTATACCCAACAACATACATACATATATCCATACATCCAAACATATTAGTTAGAGATGTTATATTTTCATAGCAGGTTCTTAATTATCAGAGTAATACAATAAAAATATTATATTACTCTCATTTTGTTTTTCTATTTGGCATAGGGTTGTATTGTCTTCTCCTTTTTATTTGTTCGGAAAATTAAAAACTTGATCTTCAAATGAAATTTCCCTTTTAGTTAATGATTCATTTTTTTTTGTCTACAAAAAATAAAATTGTACTTATTTTTAACGTAAGTTAAATTCTAAAGACGAGAATACATACATTATTAGTTATCAAATTAATAATATAAATAAGTGAATTTTAAATATAAAGTAAAAATAAATATTAATATTAATAGTAATAATTTTAAATTTCATTAAAAAATAAAAAATATTTAATCTGAATAGCAGGTCTATAATATATTAAAATTTCTAATAATAATATTATTATTATAGTAATAATAATAATAATAATTATTATTATTATTATAAAAAAATAAACAATATTAATACATGCGAAACTTGAGTACAAAATCATGTTATTTATAAAAAGTGGCGGTACATTTAAATTATAATAAAATTTATTTTTACAATATATTATTGTTCGT
Source organism: Apium graveolens (assembly GCF_009905375.1). Taxonomy (NCBI): domain Eukaryota; kingdom Viridiplantae; phylum Streptophyta; class Magnoliopsida; order Apiales; family Apiaceae; genus Apium; species Apium graveolens. The sequence continues at coordinate 303,779,686 of NC_133650.1, forward strand.
CATTAATCTTAATGATATTATCACAGCCTACCACTGACCTTTAATCACACAGTTGATTGTCATATACCATATTTATCACATTAACACTAATATTTAGGTCTATTATAAACATTTGCGAATTAAATATTAAAAACAAATCAACCTGAGAAATTTATATATTAAATATGATTATGTGCATCGCACCCATTTATGCCTCTAACTGAATAAATATTTATATCTAACTATGTCATACTCTTAAGTATTATATTCTTATATTTACACAAACACTACAACAAATCTGGCCATTTACGACGGTTTTTTTGAACTGAAATCGTCGTAATTGAGCCAATTATGACGGAAAAAAATCGTCGTTTTTGGTCGAGTAGTAAGTTCCTTTTTTCGTCACAATATAAAATTGCGTCGCAAGTTAGAAAGTAGGGCCCACATACTCAATAAAATAATAAATCTACTTACGACGAAATATATCGTCGTAAGATACCAAAATATGACGAAAAATAACTGTCGTAAGTTTTGTACTTACGACGGAAAAAACGTCGGATATTACTTTACGGGACCCACTTTTAATAAGATAAAACATAATTTTACGACGAAAAAATGCGTCGTAAGTTAGAAATTTCCGACAGAAAAAACGTCGTATTTTAGAAGGTGGGGCCTACAAGCTTGGAAAATAAAAAATCAAAAAAATAAATAAATATGAAAATGGCTATATTACGACGGAATATACGAAGAACAACCATCGTAAGTTTATTTTATGAGAATAATTACGACGGAATGTATGAAGAACAACCGTCGTAAGTTTGTTTTCCAGAATAACCAAATACTGATTTTCCAGTTTTCAGCCTTTTCGGATTTCAAATTGGATCCTAAACCTGTACAATCACAAATACCGATCTACATACAATAGTAGCTCAATCCAAAACCAAAATCAAATAACAAGCAATCATCCACGTAATTGAATAAATCAAAATTTAGAAACATCTATGAATTTTCTTCCGTAATCACAAATTAACTAGATTTTTACATTTCCTCGGCATCTAGTTAAAAATTAACCAAATATCATTTGGCAGTATTTACAAATTATAATGCTAGACATAGCAGGTTGATATTCAATATATCAACCTTAAACCTCATGGCCGAATTCTGCTTGTGTATATAAACTAGAATCAGAATGCATGCTAAGTTTTACATGAACTAATAACTCCCGAAACCAGGCATGTTCATCCGCAAACCCTTATTCTTCTCTTCGTCTTACGGCCTGGCACTCCCGAACAAGATAGCGGGGCAAATTTCGTCCAACACAATTACCTTTCCTGTTAATAATTCAAGCAAAATATCCACTTTTACATCAATCCTATTGTTACATCAAATCTTTCAAACTAAAATTTACAAAAATATTAGTATCATTTTGTTAGGCAATTTTCTTATCACTTCAAATCAACCCCAACTCTATTGCCATAAATAGACACAACAAATCTGAGGGTAAAAAAGGCTTTAAACCACAAAATACCTATCTCTATTTCCCATCCTTTGCTACTGATCCAAAACATTGACTAGAAGGCTACTACTCCAATAATTAATTACTTTCTTTGATGGCTAGGCTGTGAATTAAATATACCGTGGCAATGCTAATATATACTCCTAGAAGGCTAGAAGTATTATGTAACATGTGGACTTATTGTATATACGAATCGCAGTCAATAATTGTTGGATATATTTGAGAGATCTTTCTCCTCGACGTTGGGAAGGATATTATGTTTTTATGGTTGCAAAATTTAATTCTTCATGTATTGGTAACCAATAAGTATAATATAGTAAAGATATATTAATGTTTTCATCTTTCCCTACTGCGCTTGACAAACGACATTTCATACCCCTCTATTTTAATTAATTTATTCCTCAAAAAAATATAATAATGACTCTAACGTAAGATACCTCACTAATTGACTACAGTTTGGTGAAAATATAATACTGCCATTTGCCAAGCTGTTAAACTCAACTGCTTTAGAAGGCAGCGTAGGATATCGCCGCTGACAGAATGTCATCAATCTTTTTACTGACTACAAATACTTGCGCTTAGTCTCATCATTCATAATGTATGCTACACTATTAGTGTGAATCTTTTCATGAGCTGAACGCTCGTGAATACCAACCATGGTAACACCTATAGGCCAAGGTGCATTTCCAATGGCCATTTTGATATAATGATCCATTGCAGCTAGGTAGTCCCGCTTCTTGCAGCAGTTGATGAAAGTTTCTACGAATATCAAGTTCTATATTGTATTGAAGAAGAAGAAGTAGTTACAATATGTTGTTTACAAAGCTTTATATACAAGACACTATTCTAACTAACTGAGCGGGAAAATATGTTACTTTAATTATACAGCTGTCATGGTGAATGATGTGGTATAAGGTGCTGATGTGTGCTAACATGACTGTTACTATCAGATACTCCCTCTGTCCCTCCCAAATGTTTACATTTGGGTTGGGCACGGAGTTTAAGAAAAATGATAAAATAGTGGAGGAAAGTTAAAAAAGTGAGTAAAGTAGGGGGATTGATTAATATTATATGTATAAAGTGAGTATAGTGGAGAGAAGTAGTGGATGTAGGTATTTAAAAATTATAAAAACTTTACTATTTTAGGAAAATTTTGAAATGTAAATAATTGGAAGGGACATCCCAAACAGTAAAGTGTAAACAAATGGGAGGGAGGGAGGGAGTACATCAATAGCCTCCCCCAAGTTGGGAGGGGCTGAAGAATAAACCAAACCCAACTTGGACGAAAGCAACTGCAATTGTAGTGATGGAACTGTTTTTGTCAAGATATCTGCTAGTTGATGTTTTGTGGAAAGATATGTTAACTAAATCAGTCCTTCAAGAACTTTGTCTCGTGTAAAATGACAATCAACTTGTATGTGTTTTGTACGCTCATGAAACACCAGATTCTTTGCTATGTGAATTGCGGACTGATTATCATAGTACAGATAACCGAACTGAGATTAGAAACACCCAATTCTTGTAGAAGATTGACAGCCCGGGTAACCTCTGAAGCAGCTGAAGCCATTGCACTGTATTCAGCTTCTGAGCTAGAACGCGAAATAATAGATTGTTTCTTGGATTTCCATATAATTGGAGAGTTCCCAAACATCAAGATGCAACCTGTTACTGATCTTCTGGATACAGGACAAGAGGCCCAGTCTGAGTCTGAATAAGCCTGTAACTTCAGATTATCTGATTCTCGTAGCAAAACTCCTTGGCCCTCAGTATGTCTGACATACCTCAATGTATGAAGTAAAGCATCATAATGAAAAATAGTAGGAGAATGCATAAATTGGCTTAAAGCTTGAATAGAATAGCATAAATTTAGCCTTGTATTGGTAAGAAAATTAAGCTTTCCAATCAAGGATCTGTACTTTTCTGGATTTGGCAACAAGGTTCCTTCACTTGAAGTAAGCTTAAGATGTAAAGGTAATGGAGTAACAGCCCTATCAGATATGTCATCAGTACAAAAGTTAAGCAAGTCTTTAGTAAATTTCTTCTGACTCAGTATAATTCCTTCGGGAACATATGTAATCTCTATACCCAGAAAATAATGCAAAGCACCAAGATCTTTGATACTAAAAACAGTGTTCAAATGATCTTTCATCTGCTGAATGTGAATAGAACTACTACCTGTGATTATTATGTCATCGACATAAACTCCCATAATAGTTATATCAACACCACTCTTGTATATAAACAAGCTGTAATCATGTTTCGATCGAGTGAAACCTTGTACAACCAGTTCTGTTGCCAATTTAGCAGACCATTGTCTTGAGGCTTGCTTTAAGCTATATAGAGACTTCCTTAATCGACATACCTTATTGAATGGGTTAGGATATCCTTCAGGGGGAACCATATAGACTTTTTCATAAAGATCTCCATGTAAAAAAGCGTTATTAACGTCCAATTAATGGAGAACCCATTTTCCACTAGCAGCCAATGCTATAATACATCTCACTGTACTCATTTTCACAACAGGTAAAAAAGTTTCTAAGTAATCTATACCAAATTTCTGATTGAACCCTTTTACAACCAAGCGTGCTTTACAGCTTTCTAGTGTTCCATCAGAACATAGTTTGACTTTATACACCCATCTACACCCTATTAGCTTCTTTCCAGGTGGAAGATCTACCAAATCCCAGTTTTGGTTAGCTTGTAATGCACTTAATTCTTTGGACATAGCATCTTGCCAAATAGGATTAGATGTTGTTTCTTGATAACAAGAAGGTTCAGTGATGACATAATTAGAAGCTAAAAGACTAAAACAAGTCTTTGGAAATGAATCAGAAGGCACAATATTACACCAGTTAGAAGTTACATAAGGTTTTTGAGTTTGAGATAACAGACATTGATAATCTGTCAAATATGAAGGAGGATGTTTAATTCTAGTAGACTGTCTGATAGAAAGAATATCATGACTGGAACTACTAGATTGAGAGTTACTAAAATCACCAGAGCTATTTAAATCATGCACAGAGGAATCAGACATGGTATTATTAGATTGAGAATCAGGCAATGTGGTCTGATCATGATCAGTATTTTCATGTGTAAGATTAAAATCTCTTGACACTGGAAATACAACATTATCATCAGAAAAAGCAGGGTGAGTTATAGTTGGAATGAAAATCTCTTTGAGAAATTGAGATTTAGAAACTGAATTATCAGATATGAGATGAAAAGGAAAAGAATATTCATAGAACACTACATCTCTGGATACAGTGACAGTATTGTGTTTAAGATCATAAACCCTATAGCCTTCTTGAGTATTAGAATATCCAAGAAAAACATGAGCAATTGCTCTGGGATCAAGTTTTGATCTGTTTGTGTTAATAGTGGAAACAAAACACAAGCAACCAAAGATCTTCTAATGATCTAATGAAGGGGCAGTTTTGTGTAACCTAAAATATGGTGTTTGATCAGAAATTGATTTCAAAGGCATTCTGTTGATCAGATATGTAGCACATAAAACACAATCACCCCAAAACTGGTCAGGTACTTTTGATTGCAAAAACAGAGTCCTGATTGTTTCTAACAGATGTCCTATATGGACCCCATAGATCAATACAAAGTAACTGGAAAGGACTTACAGACTTGATATAACTAGAATAGAAAGATTGTCTTGTTTGTTTGGCATTATGATAGACTTGACAAGTGGTAGAAGCAGCACACTCTTGAAGTGGAAGATTAGGAAATAACAGCTTCATTTTGATGAAAGGAAGGTGACCAAGTCTAATATGCCATAGTCCTTTCTGCCCTACTCTAGAGGCTTCCACCTTTCTTAGAACCAAGTCCCCTTGTTTAAAAAATATTTCCTTTACCCTTAAGTTTTAGTAAAAAGAATCTTTCTTATGATATTATCTCGTACTTCATCAATTAAATCCAGGGCTAATCTTTTCCCTTTCTCATTTTCTTCAGCATCGTATGCTCGGATTATGAGAGACGAGTGTGATATTTCTACAGGAACAACCACTTCTGCCCCATATGCTAACATGAATGGGGTTGCTCCAGTGGTGACTCTACAAGTAGTCCTATAAGCCCATAATATTGGGAGTATTTCATCCACCCAGTTATTCCTTGATTTCTCGATCCTCTTCTTCAGTCCATCCCGGATTATATGATTCGCCACTTTCGCTTGTCTATTGGCTTGTGGGTGAGCTACGGAGGTAAACCACAACTCAATCTCATTCTCCTCGCAATACTTCTTGAATTCCTTATTGTTGAACTGTGTTCCATTATCGGTAACCAAGATACGGGAAATTCCATATCGGCACGTGATATTTTCCCACAAGAATTGTGCAACCTGCTTAGTTATGATCTTAGCCAAAGGTTTGGCTTCAATCCACTTAGTGAAATAATCTATGGCTACAATTAAAAACTTCCTTTGAGCTGTGGCCACAGGAAAAGGCCCAAGTATATCCATTCCCCACATAGCAAAATGGATGGGAGAACATTGATTACATTGTTAAGCTTACAACAACTTTATCGCTTCGAATACTGACTGTTAATAATATATGTTATTTTACTTAATTTAACGTAACTTAATAGATTTTTAATATAATTTATAAATAAATAAAGTTTACAGAGAGTATAAGTCAATTCGTGTTAGTAGTTTACCTAGTAGCTTGTAGTTTTTCTAAAATTAAAAATAAATATGAGTTATTTTACTTAATTTAACATAACTTAATTAATTTTTAATATAATTTATAAATCATTTATAAAATATTTTTTATTTTATGAAGTAAATAGACGATTGGATGAACACTAACTAAAAAGAAAATAAAATTTACAAAGAATAGAAGTCAACTTATGTTAGGTAAGTACCAAAATTTGGTACTTGGTACTTTGTGCACCAAATTATACATGGTTTCGCTTATTAATAAAGAGTATAGATGAAATACGCTTTCTCAGATTGGGTATATACCGAATACCCATTCTCAGAGTGGGTATTTCGACCAATTTCTTTTTTAATTTTTTTTAAATGTATTTTTACAAAAAAAATAAAAAAATAAATTTTTTTGAGATACCCAATCTGAGAATGGGTATTTGATTGGTGAAAATGGCCAAAAATTGAAAATGGGTATTCTTGTCGCTTAATCCCAAAAAATGTTATTTTTGTCATTATTTCAATTTAAATCCTGAATACCACATCTCAATTAAATATATCTAAATTTTATGAATGAAAAAAATATTTTAAAATCTCAATTCAACATACCCCTTAGAAAGAGGACAGGTAAAAAATAAAAATACACCCGTGATGGCCCTTTTACACAATGTGCCAACTCTAGAATATGAGCAATTGTAGACAGTTTTTTGTGATTTTAGGAGTAGCTGTAACACCAGCAGGTACGAGACTTTCAAACGATCAATATCTTCCCAGATTTCACTCATAGCAGTGTTGTGACCAGATTTCATGACAGATCATTCGACATGGAGAATATATATTTATGAGTAGGTTCATCATCTACTTCTCTGATCCAAAAGCTCTCCCTAGACCACCCACAAAAAGGCTCTTGAATACCCTTATACACTTTCTCTTGCATTCGTCTTTCTCATACATTCCTCTCAGTTATATACTACAATCACTGCAATCTCTTTCTTGAAACACATCCCTTCCTCTAACTTGTATCTCTGGCAATTAAAACCGAAACACCAACTTCCAGGAGAGTTGTACTATTGAAGAGCAAAATAAATTGACAGCAACAGCTATCTCATGATAGATATAATCATGAATCAATGATATAAACAAAATGAATGCAGAGAATAAAGTAGAAAGATAAAATATATTGTAACTGCATTGTTGGGACAGATCCCTTTGTTCATCATATATAGCCTGGTTCACATAAAGACAAAAACTTATCCATACAAAACGGTAATGATAAAACTGAATGAAAAGCAATGTGTCAGAGTGAGCTGTCATTCTTCATGAGCTGGCCATGTATTATTCCATTTCTCTTCTAACACTCCCCCTCAAGCTGACAAGAAGGAACTGAATTGGTCAGCTTGCGAACATGAGCCTGATGCAGCTTGACTGGAAGAATTTTGGTAAGAATGTTAGCAACTTGCTGTGTGGAGGACACATTTGCTGTAGATATATTGCCATCTTTTAATTCATCTCTGACATAGTGATAATCTATGTCAATATGTTTGGTTTTCTCATGTAGGACCGGGTTCGCAGCTATTGTTATGGCCGCCTGATTGTCACAATTTAAGACAGCATGTGGCGCCCTCCAAACCCGGGTCAGAAGTTTGGGGTCCACACACACACCTTAATTATAACCTGCTTATAACAATAATAAAGATAATAATAATATATGCAGTGACCCTACTTACCAACCACCACGGACCGCAACAGGTTAAAGTATGCACACAAGCCAAACACACTAATATATTACAAACCGTTCAAATCCCAACTATTTCAAACTCAAACTGAGTATTAAACATTATTACAAACTTTTACAAACTTAAATTATCCCAAAAGAAGCCTACTAGCTCAGCTTTCTCAACCTGAACCCCTAGCTCTCGCGCTGGACTGGGGATCCTTGCTACCAACTGGTTCCTTTTTAACTGGAAAGAATATAAACAACATCGCACAAATAAGCTAACTAGCTCAGCAAGTCATAATGACAAAACTGAGAATAATGATCATCAGGTGAATATGATTATGATATCAAGTGAACAATGGATTATGATTTAGAATTGGATATTATACTTTTAATTTAAAAACCAAGGTTAGGCTGCTGATCAGTCACGCACTAACCCCGAGCAAGACACACATCATTGCTCTAACTACTGGATCCAAGGCACACATTGGCCTAACTTGACCATTATATGGTCTGACCACGAATCTGGTCCATAATTTTATAAAAACAATCCAATTCTAACATAATAACAGAATATGCAATAATAAACAATAACCGAAATTATTAACAACAATAAATATTTAACAATGAAAGGGTTTCAATCCTTGTAAGGATCAATAAGGCAATTTAAAATCTTGGATGTTGGGTAATGAAAGAATTGGATAACAAAGAAATCAACATTTCAGGGTTTCAAAGATTTGGGCTTTCAATGCATAGGATACAATGATTGAATGTACAAGTAATTCAGTTCAGTGTTTGGGATTTTGTTTGCATGTATTTGTGGAGTAGTATCGTATACTTGAGGTTCGTGTTTGGGTATACAACAATCAATGGTCTAGAAAGAATAAGGTTCATGGCTCAAGAACAATAACTGGAATCAGGGTTTAGGTTTCAGTGCTTCAAAGCACTTGCAATATCAACAAGACTATCACGTATTACAATATTTCGAGAAAGTTCGGAATACTTGCCTGATATTAGCTTACTACACTGCACTCGCTTCCAATCACAAGCGTCTTACTCCTCAACTATTTGTTTCCCTTTCCTACGTCTTGCCTCTTCTGCTCATATATCATAAGCATCTATCAATAATTTACTCATGGAATTCTATTTAACACATACTTCTATCTACCCTTCATTTTACCCAAATCCGATTAACGGATTGAAAGTTATGCAATAATCAAGTAAACACCGAATATATAGACTGATAGTCAATTAACAAGTCACATATAGCACATAATACATCACATAATCAATGATATATTATTTATAAAGAAGTCTCGGGTCATAAATAGGCTTTCTGGTATTTAAAATGATTTTTAAAACATTTTTCGAAATTAAAACGGGTCGTTGGATCAATTTCGGGTTAATAAACAGGGTTCGGTTGGCCAATTCTGTCTCCGAAATAATTTTAGAATAATTATCGAGCCTTGGAAATAATTTAGAATAATATTTTAAAGCTCGAAACTATTTTTCAGAATTTTTAAATAATTAAATCTAATTAAATAATTAATTAAAATCAATTAATAATTAATTAAAATCAATTAATAATTAATTAAATTAATTAATCAATTAATTTTCGAATTAATTGATCAATTAATCAATTAGAAATTAACTGAAATTAATTAACTAATTAATTTAGATTTATTTCTGAATTAAAAATAATTTTCAGAATTAAAATAATAATTTTTAGAATTTTCAGAAATTAAAAACGAATTTTTATAATAAAAATAAATAGGAAATATGATTTTTAAACATTTTTAAAACAGAAATCCAATTTTTGCAAAGTCTGGAAACTACAGGGACCAAACTGCATCATTTTCAAAACTATAGGTACTAAACTGTAATTTTCCAGGGGGTCGCCACAAAACAGTCGGGGATGGCCGGAGAACACGTTCCAGGGATGCTCAGGCCACCATCACCTCCAGATCACATCTACACAACACCAGGAACACAACCATGCAATCAATTCATCCTAACAATCCCTGAGTTGGCCGGAATTTGGCCGTGAAATTTTCCAGTTTCCGGCGAACATCGGAAAACTTCAAAACACAACTCCCTTCTCTACAGACCTCGTTGGTTCATGAAACTTATACGACTAGATTGCAAATTTCACAGAGAACACAACCCACTATAACACAACATCAATCTATCACAGAATAAGAAACCCCCAAATTTCAATTAAGAACATTCATACGGGTTATAAACCCTAATTTTAAAATTCGAAAATCAAACTCAAATTTGAACATGTTATTGAACTCCAAATCAGATGTATGACATATGAAAATCATCAGGAAAACAAGCTCTACAACATGCAATCATCAAATCATACAAACAATCATCCGAACAAAAATTCATATTTTTAATAAAATAAATTCAAAAATAAATAAATTTTTAGAAAAATAACCTTGATTTCTGCAGGTGTATGGATTACAGAATCTGGTAGAGCTCTTCAAGACCTTCAGATTGGTTACTCGAGCTTTCCAAACTGAATTCAATAACACCTCCAAATGCTTGTTTGATTCTTAGAACAGTTTTAGGAAATTAGGGTTTTTCTCTGAAAATTATATAATTATCTGTCTGCAAATGATTTTGATACGAAATAAATTACGGAAAAAGGCTATTTATAATTACGGAAAATTAGTATCCCGTTGGATCATTCCGGATATAAAACGGTACGTTTATTTGTAAAAACTGATCCAAACGGTATCAGTTTTCGGGATAATTATCCAAATCAGTACAATTTGTACTGCGGTCTTGGTCTCAGCGCCTGGTTACACGTATTACGAAGTGATAATTGTGATAGTTTAATAAAAAGCTTCCGTTTATCGAAAATACGGGTTTTATTGATTTACCGAAACGAATATTGTATCGAAAATGTTGCGCCGGGACCCGCGCAGGACAAACTGTACGCCGGATCGAAAAAGTCGAAACATGGAATATGCTCGGAATATTACAATTAGGTTAGGAAGGAGTTCTCGAAAGAGTTTCGGGTTCCAAAAACGTAACAATGGTTGACGTCGGTTGGTTCCCGTTTTTATAAAATAGATTTTAATTACCCGGAAAAAGATTTTAGAAATATCATATGATTCTTATAAATCCATAAACCAACATAAAAATAATTAGGAAGATATGACAACTATCTATATTTTATTTTGGACATATAAAAATTAAAATACTCAATTAATATTATTTTTTTGAATATTCAAGTACAGATAACACTTAACAATTAACTCACAGAATAGATACTGAACACACATAATAATTATATAATAGCAAAAATAATTACACGATATACTCCGGATATTACACAGCAGGTGGAAGATTATGAATGCCAAGATCCTTCAGTAGAGCAGTGAGCCAGGTAACTTCACATGTTGTGAGCGCCATCGATCCATACTCCGCCTCTGCTGAGCTTCTAGCCACTACTGTCTGTTTTTTAGATTTCCAAGATATTGGAGATGAGCCAAAGAAGATGCAGTAGCCATATGTGGATTTTCTGGTTATAGGGCAGTTGGCCCAGTCACTGTCATAGTATACAGTGAGCTGGGCGGCTCCAGATGCATCTAGCAATATGACTTGACTTATAGTTCCAACCAGGTACCTCAAAAGCCTTTTTGCAATCTGATAGTGTACTGTTGTTGGAGAATGCATGAACTGGATGAGCAATTGTACAGAGAAGGCTATATCTGGCCTTGTTATTATGAGGTATATTAACTTCCCCAAGAGTCTTGATAGATGACAGGTTGAGGGAGAAGATCACCTTTGTCATGAGTAAGTTTGAGATGAGAATCCAGGGGCAAGTTTAGTGGTTTAGCTTTAGACATACCATATTCTTCAAGAAGATCTTTAGTATACTTCTGTTGAGAGATAAAAAGCCACTGACAGATATATCAATTTCAAGTCCTAGAAAGTATTTTGCAGGCCCCAAGTCCTTCATGTGGAACTTATTAGAGAACATTTTCTTGAGATGACTGATTTGAGTGTTGTCATTTCCACAAATCAGAAGATCATCCACATAGGCAAGCACCACTGTTATGTTTGCAGCTGATTTTCTCAAAAACAAGCTAGCATCAGATTTTGATTGAACATAGTTCAAGTCAATAAGAGTAACAGACAATTTTGAGAACCATTGTCTTGGAGCTTGACGCAGCCCATACAAAGACTTGTGCAGCAGGCATACAATCAAAGGATCAGTCTTGAGCAAGGTTTGATGAAGTTGAATTCTGCATCCAGAGTGAGTGTAACCCTGTGGTAATTTCATGAATACGGTTTCATGTAAATCACTATACAAGAATGCGTTTGTAACGTCCATGTGGACCGTGTCCCAATTTTTAAGAGCAGCAACTGCTAGTAAGGTCCGAACAGTAGCGAGCTTAGCTACAGGGGCATAGGTCTCAGCAAAATCTTCTCCATATGTCTGATTGCAACCCAGTATAACAAGTCTGGCTTTCTTTCGTTCAACAGTGCCATCTGCTTTAAACTTTGTCTTATAAAGCCATTTACACCCTATGGCTTTCTTGTGAGGAGGTAGTGTAGTAATAGTCTAAGTGTGATTCATTTCTAATGTCGTGAGTTCAGTATTCATAGCCTCCACCCAACCTGGATCTGTGACAGCCTCTTTGAAATAAATTGGATCAGTGGTGGTTGCAAGGGTGGATAAGAGACAGTGGAATTGAGGTTGACCTATAGTGAAAATCAAATTTGAGACTTGAGGTATATCATTTAACTTGGTGAGAGAACAACTGGCATGAAAGGTTTTATAGTTCTAAAACTAGAATGGGCTTTATCAAGTTTGATTGGATCTTCTTACAGGAAAAGGCTCAGGTTGAGTTATATCAGATGAAGGGATGCTGTCATTTGGTTCAGGAATTGGAGATTGAGTTGTCAGAGACGGAGATAATGGGGAGACTTCATCTGTCAGACTAAAAGAGAAGTCATCATCATCAATTCCAGGTGGTGGCTGAATGATTGTTTCAGTGACTGGCAGAGGTTTCATGTAATTGGACAGAGAGTCTGGGTGATAGGGAAAAATAGATTCGTGAAATTTCACATCTCTTGAAATGAAAGTAGTTTGAGTAAGTAGATTTAACAGTTTGTACCCCTTTTTCAGAGGTGGGTAACCAAGAAATAAACAAGGAACGACTCGAGGTGACATTTTATCTGTTGTAAAAGTGGGGTTGTGTGCAAAAGCTAAGCAGCCAACAACTTTCAGGTGAGAATAGGTGGGGGGTTTGTTGTGTAGAACATAGTAGGGTGTAGAATTATGCAACACTGGGGTAGGTAGTCGATTGATGATGTATACAGCAGCTTGGACACAATCACCCCACAATGATACAGGTAGATGAGCTTGAAAATGAATAGCTCTTGCTATTTCTAGGATGTGACGGTGTTTTCTCTCAACCCTAGCATTTTGCTAGGGTTTATGAGAGCAAAAGGTTTGATGCAAGATACCATTGGCATGAAAGAATTGAATAAAGTTTGAATCAACAAATTCCATGGCATTATCTGAACGAACATTCTTAATCCTTTTATGAAAATGAGTTTGGGCATAGCTGTGAAATGCTTTAAAAATAGAGAAAGCATCAGATTTATGGGCCAGTAGAGAAATCCATGTATGCTTGCTGTGATCGTCTACCATCGTCAAAAAACACTTGTGATTACCTTGAGTAGGAATTTTATAAGGTCCCCAAGTGTCACTGTGGATCATTTCAAATATTTCAGAGGCATATGAATCACTAAGTGGGAAAGGTAGGTTTGTGAACTTTGCCATAGGGCAAGTCACACAGGTTTGGCTTGGACTGTTTGAGGTTGTTATTTCAGGGATCTGTTTGAATTTAGCAACATGTACATGACCTAGACGATGGTGCCAAACACTTATAGAAGCATCACAGGTAGATTCAACAGCAGAATTTAAACAAGTAATATAAGATATATTGTGTTTAGACAACCAAGACAAAGGATCCTCAGTATTAACCAAATAGTATAGACCCTGTTTGGCCTCTCCTACAGCTTTGATTATTTTAGTGAGGTTATCAATGATCACACAGTGTGTGGGGAGGAATTTAACTTCATAGTTGCAGTGCTTAATAAGTTTCTGAACAGATAACAGATTATGCTTAAAGAAGGGCACATAAAGCACATTTTTCAAATAGAGACCATTGGAAAGAATTGTGTTACCAGTATGAGTTATCTTGGTTGTAGCTCCAGTAGGAAGATTGATATGTGTAGCAGTGGTCACAGGAGTTGGAGAATCAAGATTGATTAAATGTGGTGTCATATGATCGGAAGCCCCAAAATCAATTATCCAATCTCCAGCCGCAACACTTGTATTGTGACATGTCATCATCCCAGAGAAAGGGGTTTCCAATTGATCGTCAGCTTAATGAGCTCCTTGAAGTCCAGATAGTTGCATCAGTTTTGCAAGTTGTGCTAGCTGTTCAGATGTAAACAAAGTGGTATCTGCAGATGATGATGTTGCAGATTGAGCCACATTTACAGATTTAAACTGTTGAGGTTGCCTTTGATTTCCAGACCACCGAGCTCTATTTCCTTGAGCAGTTATATACGAAGACTTGTTCTGAGTGATGTGGTTAGGACCTTTATATATTGGATGCCATCTGGGATAGCCAATATGAGACCAACACCGATCTTGTGTATGACCCTTTCCTCCACAAGCAGTGCACTGATAGATTTTTGGTGTTGAGGGTATACCTTTGCTGTACATAGCTAGTATATCATGATCAGGGGCTTTAGGTGATGTCAATATTTGTCTTTGAGCTTTCTCCTATTTTAGAATGGTTGTAGCATTTTCAACACTGGGTAGAGGATTATTCAACAACAGCTGACTCCTTTGGGCTGAATAAATCTCATTGAGACCATTTAAAAACTGAAATAGCTTAGATTCCTCTTTCTGCAAAACGTTTCTAATAACTGATGAGACATTGGAAGTGAGCCAACTTATATTTTCGAGAACCATTTGATACTGAAAAATGTTGCTCTAGATTTAGCCAGATTTCTCTAGAGGTAGTCATATAGATAATAGATTTTCTAATAGCTGATGAGATATTGGAAGTGAGCCAAGAAATTACCATGTTGTCACAAGTATCCCACATTTCAGCTTTAGATGTATCATCAGTAGATCTTTCCACAGTGCCCGTGACAAACCCAAGTTTGTGTTTTGAAGTGAGACCAATCTCGAGAGATCTTTTCCAAGATCTGTAGTCTGAACTACCTTGTAATTTATCGACTTGAATAGATGTAGCCCCGTCTGAAGGGTGTAGAAATAAAGGATTCAACATATCTTGGAATAAGATCCTGGAATTAGACATGGTTTAAAAAGTAGATCTGAAACCCCAAGAAAAGATTGTAAAAGAAAGATTGAGTTTTTAAACCCTGAAATCAAGAAAACAACAGATATATTTGTAGAAAGACTGGCTCTGACACCATGAACAACAAAATAAATTGACAGCAGCAGCTATCTCATGATAGATATAATCATGAATCAATGATATAAACAGAATGAATGCAGAGAATAAAGTAGAAAGATAAAATATATTGTAACTGCATTGTTGGGACAAATCCCTTTGTTCGACATACTGGTTCACATAAAGACAAAAACTTATCCATACAAAACGGTAATGATAAAACTGAATGAAAAGCAATGAGTTAGAGTGAGCTGTCATTCTTTATGAGCTGGCCATGTATTATTCCATTTCTCTCCTTAACAACTATTGTCCGCCATGGTACCCAAATCCACCATACGGGGTTGTGATGTTTAAAAGATATAAGGCATCCTTTTAGCCTTAAATTCACGTGCATAGGGGTTTGCCACAGAATCACGGTCCTCACATGTTGTCATGCTGCCTATGGACGCTACTGGTTTAGTTGATCCAATAAGATCCAAATCCAGATTTAGATCCAAAAAATCGGGTTCGGGTAGACCCAATCGGGTCGGAACGGGCCGGGTATCCGGGTAAAAATCGGGTTCGGGTAGACCCAATCAGGTTCGGATAGACCCAATCGGGAGTAATCTTTTTGCCTTAGTTTTTAATAAGGCTCCAGGTTACTTGAGACCAAGTAACTCAATTGACTTACTTGCGATCTGCTTTACAAGTACAGTTACTTGTACTTAACCAAAAACAAATCAAATGTTTACTGGCGACCAGAGCTCACCTTGTTCTTTTTCCTCCTTTTTCTTTTCTTTTTCTTTTATTTGTTTTTTTGTTTTTTTCTTTTCTTTTTCTTTTCTTTTCTTTTTTATTTAAGTTTAAATTGTAATTAAATTAATTTATAAAATAATCTTAAATATAACTTATATAAATAAACTAATTTAGATTTATAAAATAAACTTATTTAAAGTTTATAAATAAATCATTTTAAATTTATTAAATAAATTATATTAAAATCCATTAAATAAATTTATTTAAGCTAATAGTTAAACTTTGAACTTGGTCAATTCCTCTAGCTGTTTAGCTGTATATCATGCGCACCTCTTTTCATACTTTAACAGATAAACGTTCAATCCAAGTACGTTCCTCAACTTAAAAATTCTTCCATAAATAATACCCAGATTTCTTTCACGTGCTGTTGACGCCTAATGCAACTGGTCTGGTTCACAGACGACTAACTCCAATTCAGGTCTATGATGCCTCTTGGTAAATTGGTGAATGGCCTTTACAGTACTAATGATTTGCAGAGTTCTCAATCTAGTATTTCTTATAAAGCTGCTAATACTGACAATCACAAAACTATGGAGGATGCAAAACTATAACATTGATCATTAGTAGTTAACTGTACACTTCAGATCAGCACATAAACGTGTGACATGTATCAATTTAAACTGAAACTCAGGAACATGGAGAACTCCTTGAAATGTGATTCCATTACTTAGTTTCATAGTGCCTATATGCAAAACTTTAACTTTTCTTCCATCTGGTATTGTAATGAAATTATCTTGATCTTTAGGGATGTCATAATGATCAAAAATTTCTATATATGGACAAATATGATGTGTAGCACCACTATCTATTAACCAGTTACTATTAAGATTGGAAAATAGACAGAATTTACCTGCTAGAAGTGCATGTTTAGACTCAGTAGTGGACCCCTTATTCTGATTAAGCAAATCCATCAACTGATTATATTGCTCCAAAGTAATAGTTGGATTGACCACATTATTTTGTTTAAGTTGAGCAGAATTTTAACCATGTTGAAAATCATTCTAAGAACTTTATGAAAAGGCAGCAAACTTCTTGTCCTGTGTTGCTTGAAAACCTGGAGGATATCCGTGGATTTTAAAGCATCTTTCTACACTATGACCACTGATTTTGCAATGAGTACAGAAGTAGTTAGGCTTGGAACTCCTCTTAGCATTAACACCAGATTATTGAACCTATTTTGTGCAGCATTGACGTTTGATTTAAAATAGTTCCTCTAATCTTGACTCTGATTAGGAAACCTTCTTCTGTCTGCAATAAAAGCCATTGCTTCAGTTTGAGAAGTAATATTAGATAATTCTTTGTGCCTTTCTTCTTGTGCAAATAGTCTATAAGTCTGAGCAATGTTGGGAAGAGGCTGCATCATGAGGACATTTCCTCTAACATCAGTAAAAGTATCAGAAAGCTTCATGATGAATTGAAGAACCCTATACTCCCGTTGTTTCTGTTGAAGCCTCTAAGTCAGATTACATATACACGCATTGCAAGTACAATGAGGCAAATGACTAGCATCATTGACTCCATCCCATTGTGTTTTAATCTTTGTGAAAAATTCAGAAACATAATCTTGACCCTGAGTTATCTTAGCTAATTGTTGTTCCAATGAATAAACCTGAGCAATTAAAGCATATCCGAATCTTTCTTTAAGATCAAGCCATATCTCTCTAGCCATTCTCATAAACAACACACTTTTGGCTATGCTTTCCTTCAGATTAAACAACAACCAAGAGATGACTAGATCATTACATCGCTCCCAGAGTTTGTATTCAACTGCATTAGGCGCAGGAACAGGTATATAACCATCTATGAAACCTAACTTGTTCTTTACCGAGAGTGTAAGAATCATTGAGCGTTTCCAATTGTGAAAACCGACTCCATTAAATTTGACAGAAACAAGTTGTTTGGTAAAAGAGTCAGATGGATGAATATGGTATATACTAGAGGGATCATGATTATTTTGTGGCAGATTTAGATTGTTTTGTTGTGCCATGTGATTCAGAACTTTTATCATACAGTTTGTGTGCGCAAGAGTTTTACAAGGCAAAGAAAAAACGTGAAAGATTGTTTCAAAGTATAATATCAAATTTTAGAAGATTCAACGAAGTAACAATATCAATACTGTCGAGAATCAAGCAACAATGTGAAATCACAAGCAACAATGTGAAATCTCAAGGACAAGGTCAAAAAAGAGAGAAACAGTACAAAGATCTATACTAATTCGTTTGGATTTTTGTATTTTTCTATTTTTATTGTCATTTTAATGAAGAATTCGAAGAATTTCAACACAAATTTTAGATAAATATTATAAAGATAACGATTACGATCAAGATTTGACGATTCGATATGTATATACATATAGAAATGAACCTGTACTTGAGTAAAAGAGATGAAAACAGTGATGATCTTAAGCAGGACGAACTTAATCAGGATCGAAAAGATGCCATTAAAGTTGCTCTGATATCATGTACGTTTCTGTGAATATCAAGTTCTATATTGTATTGAAGAAGAAGAAGAAGAAGTAGTTACAATGTGTTGTTTACAAAGCTTTATATACATAACACTATTCTAACTAACTAAGCGGGAAAATCTGTTACTTAAATTATATAGCTGTCATGGTGAATGATGTGGCATAAGGTGTTGATGTATGTGTTGATGTGTGCTAACATGATTGTTACTATCAGATACATCAATAGTTGACCATCAACATCAATACTTGTCGGATATCATCCTAAAGGATCTATTAAAAAAATATAGATTGTCACGTGTTAGACAACAAATTAGCTTGGCTCAACTATTGTTGTGCCTATTTGAATAGCCTGCACACAGTTTGACTTGTTTACACCCCCATGCAAACCTAAACGGATCTGACACAATTATTCTAATTTGCATTGATCTTTAAATTCTCATATTCAAGCTATAATAAGTTCAACTTCTGTTCTATTTGGATACAGTAATTGGTTCAAATTAACTTTTGTTATAACATATAGGATTCACTGTTTTACTTTTAAGTCTATTTCCTCATATCCAAACTTACAATTAAATCTAACAATGGTTAAAGGAGACTAAACCTATCTTTGTGTCAACTCATATCCAAACTTATTATTAATTAAGAACACAATGGCATATACAGAAATCTAACAATTGAAATACAAGTGTTATCCAAAATAAATATAATTGACACATTTTACTAATAACATCCACTACCAAATGAACTGAAGCAAACAACTCCTTCTACAAGTCTACTGTCATACTCTGAGATATCGGTAATAATCTACCTATCCAACAAAAATTGAACCACATAATAAATCACATACCAAATGTAGTCCAAGTACATACCCTCCCTCTCATACTTAGAGCTACTCAAATTAGCCGATACCTAAGTTTTCCTTGCTATAACTTAAAAACCAAAGTTGATATGACACTATGTTCAGTAATCAGTATCATTACAGTATTCAAAGCCATGTTTACCAAACTAACGCATAATGTGCTTTTTCCCTTAAATTTGTCAAAAGAACTACGGTATCACACAACACTTATAGTGGCATTACAGGACATCCGTAATTTTCAACTTATGACAAATTATTTCACTAATCACCTTCTTAAGACCTTAGCAACCGGTTCACTTCAAAAAATAAAAAATAAAATATAGCATAGATAAAAGACAAACATTTCATACAAACTGGTAAGAAAAACTCACCTTCTTCCGACAGAACTTAAACAACGGGTTCAACTAAAAGAAATTGTTAGCTCCATTAATGGAGTATTACTTTAGTTTGGAGAAGAAGAAAATGGAGATCTGAATATATTGAGAAGAAGAAGTAATAGTTTGTTACATTACTGTCTAATATATATAAGACAACAAAGCTTACAGCTGAACTAACTAACTTTTCTTCGAGAAGCAACATAGAATGTTTAACTATGTCGACTTAGGACGTTGACTTGCAGGAGTCTTCTCATCATCCCCCCTCAAGCTTGAGTGTGGGAAGAGATTGAGCACACCAAGCTTGGACAGTAAAAGAGACATAGAAAACAAAGGAACAGCCTTAGTAAAAAGATCATCCGGTTACTCCTTGGATGCAATGTAAGCAGTAGTGATTAATCCCTTCTGGAGTTTTTCACGAACGAGATGACAATCAATCTCGATATATTTTGTTCGTTCGTGAAAGACAGGATTGGCAACAATGTACAACCTCCCCAATCAGCATCTACATAAGCTGTGAGTTGAAGAGGACTGTAAGCAGAAAGAAGAAGGCCCTGCACTAGAGTGTGCTTGAGATAGCGAACTACACGAAAGGCAGCATCCAAATGACATTATCGAGGAGAAGAAAGAAAGTGAGATAGAACATGAACCACATAAGAGAGATATGGACGAGTAATTGTTAAGTAAATAAGACGACCGACAAGCCTTCGATAAGGACCAGGATTAAACAGAAATGGTGAAGTAGTATTACTTAACAATGTATGATTTTGCTCAATGGGAACAGTAGCAAGCATGTCCTGTTCGAAACCAACATCCTTGATTATGTCAAGCATATATTTATGTTGATTAAGTTAAATACCCTTATCTGAGCGAGCAGCTTCAATGCCAAGGAAGTACTTAATTGGACCCACATCTTTCAGTTTGAAATGACTGGCCAAATGAGTCTTCAAAAGAGAAATTGTATGTTGATCATTACCAACCACCAGAATGTCGTCAACATAAACAAGAACTGCCAAAAAATTGGAGGATGCCAAAATGAACAAAGTTATGGTCTGAGGTGGCTTGTTTGAATCCATATGGAAGTAACACGGACTTGAACTTGATAAACCATTTCCAGGAGACTGCTTCAACCCATATAAAGACTTAACCAGTTTACAAACAAGTGGAATTGGAGAAGAGTAGAAAGCAAATTCAGAAGGTAAGTAGTAACCTTGAGGAATGGACATATATACTTCCTCTAAATCACCATATAGAAATACATTATTCACGTCCATCTGTGTGACATACCAATTATGAACAGAAGCTAATGAAATAAGAACACGAACTGTAGACATTTTTACAACCAGTGCAAACGTCTCAAAGTAGTTGAGGCCCTCAGTTTGATTAAAACCCCGAGTAACCAACCGAGCTTTGTATCGTTCCACAGTACCATCTTGATTAAATTTCACCTTATATAGCCACTTGCAGCTCACAACATTCTTGCTAGGGGAAGAGGAACAATAACCTAGGTTTGATTAGCTTCAAGAGCGGTAAGTTCAGCAGTCATGGCTTCACACCAGACAGGGAATTGACAAGCAATCTTGTAGGAAGCAGGTTCAGGAACAGAAGTGACATTACTAAGAAACACTTGGTATGTACGAGTAGACTTCGAAAAATGATGTGCCTGAATAACTGATGAACTCAATACATTGGGTAAACCAACATAATCCTTAAATTTTGTTGGTATAGCTTTGAGCCTTGTACTTTGTCGTGTAGGTTGTATGATAGGTATTTGGGTATCTATAGTGTGAACATGTTCTGAAGTAGATGGCACATGAGATATAGTGGATGTTACAGAAGAACTTGAAGTGTCAAGAGGTGGAGAATTAATGATACAATCAGGTACAGAACCATCAAAGAGAGGATCAATAAACTTAGTAACATCAGGATTAAAGAGATGATGGGCAGGAGATGACACAGAAATTTCCTTAAAAGGAAATATATGTTCATTAAACAACACATATTTGAGAAAAAAACTCGCTTGGTTTGAAAATCCATAACTCGATATGCCTTTTGAGAGAAGGGGTAGCCAATTAAGAAACACACATATAATTGATCTATTACTGAATTTATCCTTATGTAGAAAAACATAAACACCCGAAAGTTTTTAAATTGTCAAATGGTGGTGGTGCAGAAAAAAGAATCTGCTAGGGAGACAGACCTTGAAGGCTTTGAACAGGGGTTCGATTTAATAAGTGACTGTAAGTATACAGTCACCCCAAAATGATATAGGAAGAGATGCTTGAACCCGCAAGGCCCTAGATGTGTTAAACACAGTTTTATGTTTACGCTCCACAATACTATTTTGTTGTGGAGTATATGTACACCTACGCTGATGAATAATACCATGATCAGCAAGATAAGACTGAAAATGAGTGCTCAAAAATTTTGTGTCATTATCAGAACGAAGATGTTTAATATGACAATTAAACTGTTTATGAACATAAGCTATGTAGTTCATTAACAGAGCAGGGACTTGAGTTTTATCTACAAATAAGAAAAACCAAGTTGCTCTAGACTTATCCTCAACACTTATCAAGAAGTAACTGCAATTTCCATGAGTCTTACATCTATACGGTCCCCAAACATCAACATGGATAATTTTGAATAAAGTAGAACTGACAGAAATACTATATGAAAATTGCAATCTTTGTTGCTTAGCCAAATGACAAGTTTCACAAGTACTAACTGTAACAGAATTTTGATAAATTGAGTTGGGTAAAAACTTCATATATGAAACAGATGGGTGCCCTAAACGAGCATGCCACAATAATGAATTTGTTATAGAAGGAGAAGGAACAGAATTACATAATGCCTGATTTTTAGAAAGAGGAATGACGGGAAAGCTTTCATGACTGACAACTGGATTGTAAAGAAGATGCAGGCTCTCTTGAAGTTCACCAATCTCGATGGTCTTCTTCAAGATATGGTCCTGTATATAGTAGGCATTTAAGTTAAAAAAAATATAGCACAAGAGTTTGTGGATGCGAGTTTAGGAATAGATAACAAATTGTAGGTGAATGTAGGCACATAGAGGACATCAGTTAAGACAATATTTGTGTGGAGGTGAACAGTGCCTACATGAGTGACAGGAGTGTGACAACCATTAGGTAAGTGTAGTACAGTAGTAATTGCATGTACATCAGTCAGTAGCTCAAAATGAGGAGTGATATGGTCAGTAGCTCCTGAATCTAAAATCCACTTATCAGCACTTAAACTAAGTTTGCTATTAGTATGACAAACAAAGTGAATGACATTACCAGCTAGATGAGTAGCAGAAGTTTCAGCAGTGTTCCAAAAAGTAGATGAACTAGAATTGACACTGTTGGCAGCAGAGATTTCTTTAAATCCACTTTGAATCATAGTCATAAATTGATGACATTGAGCTGTTGTAAAGCCTGCAGATTCAGTATTGTTGACTGTGGCAGATTGATCACTTGATTCAACAACAATACTATAGGCATGAGCAGTTTATATCTGAGGCTTTGGCCTTGGTTTTGGGTTACCATGAATCTTATTCCAAAAAGGATATCCATACACACAAAAGCATTTATCCTTACTATGTCCTGTCATATGACACACTTCACACACAATTGAAGTATCAGGCATAACTCTTTTGTCATTACCCTGCCTTGCAGTTATATTTTAGTTATTGAAACTAGCAGATCCTCCTTGATTGTCATTATACCTCATAGAAAGAGCAACAGAATCTGTTTAAACAAAAGGATTATAACCTAGTTCCCTATGATTTTCCTCTTGCAGCAAAAGACTATAAGCTGCACTGAGACTAGGGATGGATGTCATAAGTAGCAAATGACCTCTTATTGCAGTATATTGCTCTGAAAGTCCTATTAGAAACTGTAACAACTTGTTACTTTTACTGAAAACATCAAGTTTGCTATTGACATCACAAGTGCATTTGCCACAATCACAATGAGGAACAATTGAGAAAGCATCCAGTTCATCATTTAGAGTCCAAAATTTTGTAAAATATGCAGATATAGACAAATTCTCTTGCTTTAGAGATGCAATTTCTTTTCTCAAATTGAACAATTTAGGAACATTTTTCTGAGCAAATCTTATGGAGAACTCATCCCAAATGTCTTTAACATTAGACATATACATAACACTCTGATGAATTTCAGATGAAATAATGTTTAAAATCAATGAGATTACAATGTCACTGCATCGATTCCAGTGCAAAAGAAGAGTAGCATTAACAGGTTTATCATACGTTCCATCCACAAAACCTAGCTTTAGCTTAGAGGAAATATTTGCTCATTCAGAGTGATAGTAATCAATATCAAACCTGGATGATCAGAAGGATGAAGGTAATATGGATGAGATGCATCAATAAATGGAACATTTGCAGATGTTAAAACATTACTAGATGCAACCTTCAAGTAAGATAGAACGACGTCATTGTATGTTGAAGTTGATGATAAAACAGTCACGATTTGATGAAGAACAGCTGAGAACACACACAATTTTACGAAACCCTTGAAATTGTACAGAACACTTGAAATTATACGAAATTACGCAATTCGATAGCGATTGAGGTTATACAAATGCTTTTTAACTAGTAACTGCGGAATGTAATGAAGTATATAGAGATCTTAGCTCTGATACCATGTTAGCTCCATTAATGGAGTATTACTTCAGCTTGGAGAAGAAGAAAATGGAGATCTGAATATATTGAAAAGAAGAAGTAATAGTTTGTTACACTACTGTCCAATATATATAAGACAACAAAGCTTACAGCTAAACTAGCTAACTTTTCTTCTAGATACAAAATAGAATGTTTAGCTATGTTGACTTAGGACGTTGACTTGCAGGAGTATTCTTATCAGACATTCACCCCTTTTTGTTGCACATCATACCTAACATGATTTGTCAGTGTTTTTCCGTTCGAGTTGTGATATACTTGTAGCTTTTTTAGGTAGAAAAATCCAAAAATTGACACGGGAGAAAAAGTGAAATGGTTCGAAAGGTTTCCTAATTTATTTAATATACTGATGATAGTGTTTGTATTTATTATAAATCATAATTCTAAAAATATATTTATGTGTTTTTATGAGGATAATAACTTGTAATAATTAGGAATGTCAAGTCTTAAACTTTTAAACAGTTTGATTTTTAAACCATTCCAAATATTTAGATATTTCCAAAATATATTAGATATGTGTTTATCTGATTTATAATTTGATAAGACTTTTTTTTGCTAAAACCTGGGGTCGGGGGTCATGAATGGAGCAGCTGGAATATTTTAAAAGAGCAAAGAATTCGGCAGTATTAAGTTACCTAAATTCAATAAAAGACTGTTAACATGTATATAATTTTTATAATAATATATCTTTTTAAATATTTTTTATGAAAGGTATTATCAAATTTTTTGGAAGGTGTTAACCAACCAACCAAATTATCCTATATTTTGCTTATAACCACTTTCCTAATAGGTTCCGCACCCGCAACGAAGCGACCTATAGCCCATAGTAGAAGGACTTTTTAAGAGTTTAATAATCTAAATTTTGAATCCTTCAATAATATAATACATATAAAATAATACATAAATAATTTAACTTCATTAATATCAATAATATATATTTATTATTTTAATAATTTTTTCATAAAATATTAAAGTAATAAATTACAAATGTTATAATCAATCTGTGTATCGCACGGGTTATAAGGTACTATTCTTTACGAACATTAGCATTCTTTTATCGTGTCGTTTCTCGTGCGTTAAAATAGCGTGGGCATTAAAAAAAGCCCAACGTATTTTGAGTGGGCTGAAGCCTATGATGACCTAGAAATAGGTTATGAAGTTATGTAGTATAAATAAATAGAGATATATACTCCCTCCGTCCCAGCCATTTGTATACAAATGGTTTGGGCACGGAGGACAAGATATAGTAGTAAAATAATGTTATTTTTGGCAGTTTTGGTAAGATAGTGGGATGAGATAGAAGAAAAAAGTAAATTTAGTGAGAAAAAGTATAAAGTTCGGTAAAGTAGTGGAACCAATCAATATTTAATGGATAAAGTGAGTGTAGTGGGAGTAAGTAGTGGATGTGGTTGATTTTTATATTATTAAATTTTTACTATTTTTGGTAAATTTTGAAATGTATAAAATTGAATGGGACATCCAAAAAAGAAAAGTGTATAGAAATGAATGGGACATAGGGAGTAATCAGTAGTAGGGTTCTGCAAAACAACTAACAAAGTAGAGCAAGTTACGCACGATGGACAACAATGTTGATAAAATTAACGAACCAAAACTCAATTTGAGAGACCCATGTCGTATAGATTCGGTTATTCAGTCATGGCTCAAATCGGGAAACATACCTGATATTGGCTGTTTAACATGTGGTTTTTTCAGTTGGCGATGTTGAGTTTCTTTCTATTCTGGTGATGTTGAGTTTTTTTCAGTTGGTTTATTTTGATAGTAGGCACATGCGTTGGATTTGCATTAACATATACAAAGGCTTATATTAAAGTTAAAAAACTGATCCTAAAAGAAAAGGACTTGAATATTGTTAGAGCAATGATAACATCTTCGCTTCCTTTATGCGAGATTCAGGGTTCAACTATTAATGTCCCAAACACAAAAAATGCAATTTTATAATTTGTAAATTATAGTGTTCTGGGTTAAATTTTCGCAATATTGGCCTTCTGGTTTGGTTCTTTGGGCAATGATGAGTGTGAAATTCAAAAAGGCATAATTTATATATTCGATATTCTAACTGATAAGACAAATGGGAAGTCTTTTATATGGGACAGACCCTTTACGAATGAGATAGATGATGAGACAGTCTCAATTAATATACAGAATATAATTTACTGAAAAATAAATACAGTAATAAAGAAATTAAATAATGCAGAATACCAAGAATTTTCATTTGGTTCGGCCCTTAATCCCAGTCTATGGCCTACATCCAAGTCCCCATGCCAACTAGCATAGAGTATTATATCAACTTCAATAAAAGAACTTATAATCTTTTCTTTGATTACAAAAGAATAGCCCTGAAAGAACCCTTTCCCTAGCACATTTGCTACATAGCACACCTGTTATATCCTAGCCCACTGGCTACCTTGGCTATTCTTATGAATTAAACTCTTGCCACAACCCGGCACAAGTTGATATAAATACACGAACAATCAAATGAATATGAAATTACAACTAAACTAATCTCTTGTTCAACTGGGTATTCAACGTGATTATATAGAACAAGAATGGTGTTTTAGAATAAAGATGAAGCGTGTAAACATTAACCACAAATCTGAAAAACCGAGTTATATTTATAGGCACAAGTTCTAACAGATTTGATTTTCAAATAAAGGATAAGATAGATGAATTTGAAACTGATTTATTTGAAAACAATTTGAATAAGTCATTAGAAGATAATCTGTTAGTTTGTTAAGGAGATAAAGCTTGATAAAGATAAGTGTTGAATAGTTCAAATATGTTTATCTTAAAAGAGTTTGTTTGAGATAAAATATGAAATAGATAACCAGTCAAATTTAGAGTTACAACAAACCCTATCAAACCAAAACAATTATATTTTCCTTGAAGATGTCTGGTCAAACTGCACTGTCTCGGACAAGATTGTTGCTAGAATTCTATTGCTGGAAAAACATATCATCGTAAAGATGTATTCCAACATTTTTCCCTTTTTATGATGATGACAAAGAGAACATAAAAGCTCCCCCTATCAAAAACACTTTAAGCCCTGTTCAAGAGAGTTAGTAGCAACGAAATATATTTTACAGTTTATGATATGTATGCAACAGATGTATGAATAAGACAAAGATATGTAAATGAGACACTACTTATAAAAGAGACAGTTTCAAATCATTATAAAGAATTATGATGGATAAGAGATTAACACAATAAAGAAACCCACCCATTAAACCAGGGTTATAGGTGTGCAACATTGTTATAAATAAAAGATAACTTAATTCAAAAGCCATCATTCCATCATTCAAACACATTCACACACAATCCATCATAAAACCATAGTCTGAAAAATTAAACCAACCAACAGAAACCATAGTCTTTTAAAAACAAAACAGAATAGTCTCATTAAAAACACAAACTTCTCCCCCTTCATCATTATAAAAGGGTTAGTCAGAATCGGAGACGTTCACAGGAGCTTTCCCTTTCTTGTCCTTCTTATCATCCTTCTTCACCGGGAAGACGGGTTCTTGACCATACTTCGAAAATAATTTATCAAAGTCATCTCGGTCAGGAGCTGTACCATCACATTCCTGCATCCACTGGAAAATCTTTGTCTTATATTCCTCATGGGTCATGCCAAATACAGATAGAGGAGGAATTGCAGGGAGAGGTAGAGGTTCCATGATTTTTTCTAAGACGCAGTCGTCGATCCAATCTTTCTTCCTATTCCAATACATTTTAGACTTGTCTTGCATGGCCGAGAGCTGTTGAGATAAAAATTTGGTCTCAGAACCCATCTGGAAAAACCACTTAACAAATTCCTTCTCCCACGCCTTAGTAATAGAGCACATACCTTCTGGCAATATACCAAACTCAAAATCCAAAGTCTTTTCCAAACGATTATTATGTGCATACAGAATGTTTAGCTTAGAATTAATGGCATGTAGAGACTAACAGACATGTTTATTGAACATCTCATATGATGCATGCATCATACTTACTTGAGAGGTGAGGGAAGCAAGGGACTCAATGGAAGAAAAATGCTGATTTATTGAAGTTAAAGCCTCATAATTTTCATTAAGTTTGGCCAACAAAGAATTCAACACGGAATTGGTATTTTGATCAAACGGGTCAGAAGCATAATTTGTTGAAAGTCATATGGGTATCATCAAAAATAATATCATTCGACTCAGTAACAATAATGTTATTAGTCGACAACACAGACATATCAAAAACAATCGACAACTTCTCAATTTTAACCGAATGAAACGAAACACAAAAATACCAAAAAAATCTGGTTAACAGGACAGGGTATGGTAGATGCATAGACTCATGAGTATAAAAATGACTCATATTCCTACTGACCAAATGAAGTAATATCACAAGGAACTTTCTTAATAAACACAGACAACAAAATCGAATCCCGAAAAGTAACTCTATCTCTACCACTCTTCCTAGGAAAAATATTTGTATGAAACAGTTTAAACAGAAGCAAAGAGAGAGGAGTTAAGTTGGATACCGAAGGTTTGACCGAAGTATCAATAAAATTCTCACCAACTATTGTCTTGAGCTGCTCTTCATATTGTAGACCAGAAACATCGAGAAACGAATGATGAGTGGTAAAAGGACGCATGCGTTTGTCAGATGATTCGCCAATACGTGCTAACATATCCGACTTAAACACAATCAGAGTATCTCGAATGTCGGAGAACACCAAGTCTTCTTGCAACAACAGAAAATTCACATAAAACTCACGGACCAGTTCTGGATAAACCACATCTGATGAAGACAACAGTGATTCACAACCTTGAACCTTAAACAAATCGACCACACCAACACGATCAAGAATCCTAATATCACAGAGACGTTCCTTCAAGATGGGCTTATCAAAAACTTTGGACAAACTAAGGGTTGCATGCAACGGTGAGGATTCATGTGATGCATGACTCAAAATTTCAGATTCCACTTTAGAAACACGACGGCGTTTAAAACTTGAAGCATGAGTAGTCGATGGCCTTGGAGCAGCCGATCGAGAACGGGTATTGTGTGTGTTTTGGCGAGCCATTGGATGAGGAGAAAAATGAATAGGGTTAAAAAGAACTTGGGATTGAAAGAGATTTAGAGATTGGAAAAGATGGAAAGAGAAGAAAAGAGATAATGGATATATTTAAAGAAAAGAAAATGAAGAGTTGGAAGTTAAAAAGGAGTTGAAGAGATAGTACAGATGAACTAAACTCATGCACGAGAAATGAGGAGAGAGGGAAATGATAAGTCATATCAAGAGATATGTACAATCTCTTTGCATGCAATGCGGTAAAAAAAACATGCAAACAAATACACTCCCGATCAAAGACAAAAAGACGGAAAATAAAAAAATAAAAAAATAGCACCCGCACACAATACATGGAATTAATATTAAAACACATCACAAAGAACACATACCTAATTCACGACGCATTAAACAAAAAGGATCCTCCGCCAACATTTTAGTAAATATGTCTGCATGCTGTTTCTCAGTAGATATATAAATAAGCTCAATATTACCTTTAGAAACATTATCTCGTAGAAAATAGTGACGAACATCAATATGCTTAGTATGAGAATGCATGACAGGATTTTTAGAGATATTAATTGCAGAGGTATTGTCACAATAAATAGGAATATTAGAGTAAGAAATACCGAAATCCTGCAAAGTTTGTTGCATCCACAAAATCTGGGCACAACAACTATGTATTCTCCTTCTGCAGTAGAAAGAGCTACATATGTTTGCTTTTTACTATGCCATGCAACCAAACAATCTCCTAAAAATTCATAAGCACCACTTTTACTTTTTCTATCAACCTGTGACCTTGCATAGTCAACATCTGAAAAGCCAATTAAGTCAAAGGAAGAGGAGCTTGGATAAAATAAACCCAAGTTACTCGTACCTTTAAAATATTTGAAAATACGTTTAACGACATTCAAATGAGATTCTTAAGGTTGAGACTGAAAACGAGAACACAAGCATACACTATACATAATGTCTGGATGAGAGGCAGTTAAATATAAAAGTGATCCGATCATACCTCAAAATTTAGTGACATTTACAGGTGTACCTTGTTCATCTTTATTGAGATTAACTGAAGTGCTCATAGGTGTAGCCTTTGGAGTAACATGTTTAAGAGCAAATCTTTTGAGTAGATAATTAATGTATTTGCCTTGGTGAATAAAAATTCCTGCAGCAGGCTGATTAATTTGCAACCTTAGAAAGTATTATAGTTCACCCATTAAACTCATATCAAATTCCTTATGCATGTAGTTAGAAAACCACTTACACAAAGATTTATTAGTAGATCCAAACACAATATCATGTACATAAACTTAAACTAGAATAAAATGATCACGTTTATGAAAAATAAAGAGAGTAGGATCGAGTGTACCACGAGAGAATCCATTGTTTACAAGAAACTGACTGAGATGCTCATACCAACACCGAGGGGACTTTCTTAATCTATAAATCGATTTCTTAAGCCTGTAAACATAGTTAGGATACTTTTCATGAACAAAACCCGGAGGCTGCTTGACGTATACTTCTTCCTTGAGATAGCCATTTAGAAAAGCGCTCTTGACGTCTAACATCGTTCGACCAAAACTAAACATAAATAGAGACAAACTCGAGTCTTCATAAATGGCGAATTGATTATGAAAATGATTCTTAATCGTAGGGTGAAGGAATTTGTAAATAAATTTGGAATGAATACACATGTGAATCAATATGACGAGTCGTTATAAAACAATACAGGGGTTTATGAGATATTTTATTCATGTTGAAATTACTATATTGCCCCACATTATTATATATTAATAATATTTTATTTAATGTGTATGTATTAATTGTATTTATTTTTTGATAGGAATTGAATTGAATTTAAAATACATGTATTAGTTTTTATTACATATAAGCATTACAATTTAATTATTTATAATAACAGTTTAGCATTTTACATTAATTATATTTATCAGATTATAATACTAACACAAATCGATAACACAATTTTAAAATTTATCATTTTGAGAGAATATATTCATTATACCGATTATATTCAAGGAAATCGTTGTTAGAGTTAGTGCACTTGAGCCCCAAAAATATAAAATATTATTAATGGTAACGGTGTCGTAGAATATTATAAGGACATCGTTTGATCAAAACTAAACATAAACATGGATAAATTAGAGTTTTTGTAAATACCAAATTTGGTATGACATCGATTGTTAATTAATAATATGTGAAGGAATTTGTTAATTAATTTAGAATTACATTTTCAGAAGACACATGAAAATCAATATGAGGAGTCATTTATAAAATAATCATAATTACGTATCATGAAAAGTAAATTATAAAATAGATAATATGCATGTATGTAACAATATATATACATATAATTTGTTTGTCATCTTTTCTATTAATGAATTATTATATTTAGACTATAAATAAAAACAAACTCATATTAATGTAATAAAAAATCAAAATTTCATATTTAAAATAATAATTAAAAAAGGGGATCATTAATATTACAAAACACTATCATGAATGGATATATAGATATATCTTATAGTTTTTTAAAAAAAATTATTATTATAGAATTTACCGGTGTCTTCCACGGGTTAAATAGCCAGTAAGTCATAAAGACTCAAGTGCGGTCAAGTCTTGGAAAATTCATATTTGAATCTATTTTTTGTAAGAATTATATGTAAAATATTATTGTAAGATATATGTATTTATATAATTTTACCAAATTTATTTAAATATTTATATATTTCGTGTTTCGTGGCGCGTAACCAAGGATAAACCCAAAACCGACACTAAATTCGTTCCTGTACCAAAAATGTTAAACCCCAACCTGTAATTATAGTGTCGTTTTCTTATCGTGATGTGTACGAAATTGTCATCTCTATATACACAAACTACAAGTATAATCAAATTAAATTATTTTAACGAGTTCATTAATTTATCGGGTAAAAATATATTGTGTTCATCATGTTGTAACCGCAGAAAAATATTATTTTAGCAAGATTATTATCTTATCAATTATTACTTAATCGGAATTCTAACCGTATAGAAATAGCTCCAAGAGTAAAAGTAGTGACATAAAAGAAAATGCATACTCAAATTCTGAATCAATTTTGAATCTTCCAAGGCCTATCACTAACAACCACATTTGAAATGCAGCTTAATCCAAGTCTAACAACCAGCTATTTGTTTTATATATATACCAGTAATTGCTACAATTGATGCCAGTTTTCTCCAGATGAGTATTAACCTTAGAGCATACTTAAATTTCAGTAGTTGTTAGCTAAAAAGAAAATGCAAACTTAAATTCTGAGTTGTTCAAATTTGACCCTACGTAAATGACACAGTTGTGTATGAATCACAAGTTTTTGTACAAACTTGTTCATATCTCTAATTGTCTCTGTACAAACAGTGTGACTATTGGAGACTTTCAAAGTAGCTTGCTTGCTTGGACCTTTAGTTCTAAGCCATTCAAAATGTATAGTGTCAAGTTGATGTAATATCTTTGGCCCAAGGTGCTGAGTCCAAATTTACATCACTTGCAATAGCCCAAAAAAATTGGTAAAGGCAATGTATCAAGTAACTAAATATACCTAAATAAAACTAATTTGAAATTCATAAACTAAATATACCTAAATAAAACTAATTTGAAATTCATAAGTGTTGATGATCCGAATGTGATTGAATAATAAAAATGTTGAAGTTGGATTTAAGCTTTGAGCCTGGAGAAGACCTCCAAATTTCTCCCCAAATCGTTGACTTATTCGTCCACAGATCGCCAGTCTTTAGTTTGTTCTTGAGCAACCCGGGCTCTAAACTGAACTGTCAGGTTGATCAGTCTCAGGTCCTGGTCCTGAGACTTATTTTTCTTCGATTCTCTCTGATTGTGTTCTTTTGTTGACAACCGCATGAATGTGTAATGTAAATGACCACACTCTTTGTACCAAGGATACATCCTGAAGGGATTTGATTATATCAGGACCAACAGGTTTCTTGAACAGATACAAAAGCCTCACTAGGACTCAAGCCTTTGATCTTGAGACGATGCTCGCACTTGTTACCCTTTAATACAACTTTCTCTCGAGATGTAAATAGGATTTTAGAACCCCTGGAACTACTACCATCGCCAAATGGAGTTCCAATAATATGTACCCGCATTCCTTAAACTGGATTCCAGCTGAGAAGCTCTTCTTTTCAAATCTTGCGACTCCAGATGGCATTTTAGAAGGCCAGCAACCTGGTATTGTAACCTTAAATTGTCTATGTTTTCACTGCCAACATCTACTCGCACCACATCTTTGAAAATCTCGTCCTTCAGGGCATCTCCCCAAAATTTTTCCATCATTCTAGTTTTGCCAACTCCTGCCATTCCATAAATTCCATGGATCAGAGGACCATCTTCATTTACTAGCGCATCCCAGAGTTTGTTATAGACATCTTTTCTGGATTCAAATTCTTCATATGCTGTGCCAAGTTTTGGTTTGTTTTGAAATGGTGAAAGGTCTGCAATTTCTCCAGTTAGGTGATCCTTTCCGGTGCTAGTGAGTTGAGCTACAGCTGCGGCCTTCTTTAACACGTCCTAAAGTGATTAATCGTTTTATCAAAACCATAATGCTTCTTACAATTCGAAAAACTAATTTGTCTTGCAGCATTCCAGTTCAGTGTTTTAAATACTCTACCAACCATCAAAAACAGTTTGAATAACAGCTGACTCAAATTTTGGTCAAAACTTCAACGAACAAATGCACAAACCAAACTATTACCAGCTGAGACCGTTGTTCCAGTAATTGTTAACTACAGAGTAAGAGTTCTTGCTTGCACTATTAAGTTTTAAGCCATTCGAAACCTATGGTTTCAAGTTCACTGTTACCTAATCTTTTTTCTTTTCAGAAAATACTGTCACGTCCAAAATTCGAAATAATAAACAATGATTAGACAAATGCTATGTTATTTAGCACCACCTCTGTACTAAATTATGATAAGTACAGTTTTAAAGAACATTCCTATATTACCTATTTATATTGTTGTTTATATGTATCTTGAGTTATTTAAGAAGATGATTTATCATTAACAACTCTAGAAATAGGTGTATCATCAACAAAACCAGACAATATAAGTGGTTCAATTTTTTACATAACACAACGATTTTGTCTATATATAAATAAAATTGAAAGATCACGCTTTATTACTCCATCTCTGTTGAGGTACTTCTTTGTCCAAAAGTTTCAGCTTCAGTCAGACTACTCTTCTTCTTCAGTTATCTCTGACTATAACTCGATTCTCGTGCACAACCACTCAAGTAGCTTCCTCTTTTGGGATACATATTGTCCTGTGTAGGCGTTCAAGTCTTGAAATTTCTCTCCACTGCAGTAGTCGCTAGTAACACTTACAGACGCTGTGTTTGTTTTTGAGGAACTGAAATACTCTATCTGGGGACACTTAATTAGACTGAAATTCTTCAATTTGGGCATATTGAAAACATAGCTCGAACTGCAACTGAAACTTTTGAGGTTTGGCAAAGATTCAAGAGTAATTGATGAGAGTTTAGAGTATGTGATGCTCATACCATTTACCTCAAAAGTTTCACCACCCCCAACCTCCTCAACAATATGTTCCATTGAATCGCAGTTAGATACATGTAATTCTTCGAGCTGTTGGATTTTTTCAAACACCGAGCACGTAAAAAGAACAGAGAGTCCGCACCCAACAATTTTCACTTTCCTTAGAGCCGGCATATAGCACTCGAAAGTTGCACCGCAGAACATACTTTTGAACTTAGGTAAGCCATCAAGAAAAACTGTAGAGACTTGATTAAGTGTGATAATCTTGTCACTTGTATTTAGAGTTTCATCACCCCTCGCATCCTCAAAGATGCCTTCCAACAATCCGCAATCAGAAACTTTTAATACTTCCAGTTGTTTGAGATTTTTGAAGATAGAGCGGGTGAAAAGAGTGTTAGATAACCCACAATGATGAACTATCACCTTCTCTATAACCGGCATGTCGAACTCATAATTCGCATTATAGAAAAAATATTTGAGCTTCGGCAATCCTGAAAGAGTAACTGCTGTCAGCTGAGAGAGTGTGATAGTCTTGTTGCAAGTCTCATCACCCCTTACGTCCTCAACAATGTTCTCCAACAATTCACAATCTCTTACTTCTAAGTTATTGAGTTGGAAATTTCTGAATATAGAGAACGTAAAAAGAGTTGAGAGTCCACAATTTTTAACCTCCACTTCCTTTAAAGCCGGAAAATGGAACTCGAAATTCGCACCATGAAAAAGCCTTTTGAGACCAGGCAAGCCTTTAAGAACAATTGACTTGAGTTGAAGGAGTATAAAATCCTACAAAAATCAATGCGACGTCAACTTGGCTATAGTAAAGAGAGCAGATAGTGCATATATAGATACATATGAATAATTCAAATGCTCCTTGATGATCAAATTTGTATATATAGTATTAAAAAGTAAGAAGTAACGATCTATAAGATAACTATGCAAAACATTTGAAATCGTTAGAACTTGAACTCCAAAATATATAAATCTCCTTGTATGTGTAAGACTAGAAACACCTGAAATCTTCTATGCATGAATAGATAGTTCAAAATCTTAACTGAAATGATACTCCCACTTCCAATCATTTCTTTGCAATTTTCTTTAGCATCAACATCAAGGTTTTGTTACTTAATTTTTCTCAATAAGAATTTTCTAATAAGGAAAAAACACTATGTGGACGAACAGATATATGTAATAAGCAAATTACATATATTTGCCTCAATATATAAAACCTTCATATATAGAACATGAAATGAAAGAATACCCAAAATACACAACTTTTCACCTTCAACTGCCCAAAATGCCCAGATGCGCGCGGACCGCCCAAAATACCCACAAAATACGCATTTTGGGATGTGTACCCACCATTTCAAATTTTTACAAACAATACGCATGTTCAACATGCGTATTCACTTTTTGATTTATAAAGAATACGCATGTTCAACATGCGTATTCACTAAAATACAAAAAGTGAATACGCATGTTGAATATGCGTATTGTTTGTAAAAATTTGAAATGGTGGGTACACATCTCTCACATGCGTATTCAACGGGTATTTTGGGCGCACAGTGCCGCCAATTGGCATTTTGGGCATTTTTTCCCAAATGGTGGGTATTTTGGTTTTTCACCCACATGAAATTGAGTCATTTAGCAATACATATTTATATGTACCTGGCAAGAAATTACTTGTTCACCTGCCTCGATAATATCTGTCATCTTCTCACAGTCCCATACACGCAATCTCCTGAGGTGCTTAAGCGCAGTTGCAACAGATAGTGGGAACATGGCTCTCAAGCTTTTGCAATCATATACTTTTATGTATTCCAGATTATTAAGCCTATGCAACATGGCCTCTGGGATCACAATTTCCAGTTTGTCACACGAAGATACATCAAGACCATTTAGTTTGGAAAAGGAGGATAAAGTGTCACTATGAAAGCAGTCCTTTCCCCATATAACACTTGTATTTGACAACCCCAAGATAGTCAGTTCTTGTAAGGAAGGGAATACCACCTGCATCATATAACTAAAGAATTTATTTACTTAAATAATATTTTTCATCTATATGTACATATTTTTAATATTCAATATTTTTGATTAAAAAGTTCTAAAATTATTTTTTAAAAAGCTTTCAAATAATTTTTCTGCAGTCATGTACTACATGTTTATTAATCTATTTTTAAATATTCAATTTTTCTGAATAAAAATTATTAATATTTTGCATATTAATTTACATTTACTCGTTTAAACTTAGCTGTGTCATAATTCTAATTTTATTAATAATATTATAAAAAATAGGAATTTATAAACATAATAATTTAACAATAGATAACTCTAAACAATAATAAGAGAGAACTGTAGTTTACACCCCTTCAATTTGGCCAAAAATAAATTTTATATACCTATTTTCAGAAATTGCAGTTTGCATCTCTTTTTTGAAATCTGGTCCATGTTGCACCCTTTTTGTCAAATTTTGTCAATTATTTAGCCCAAATTCTTGTGTTTAACAACATATATAATCTGATCGTGAAAAAAAAAGATGAGATATATTGTACCGGACAATAATTAGGACTAAAAATTTAGACAAAAAGGGTGTATGTTGAATCAAATTTCAAAGTTGGGGATGCGAACCAAAATTTATGAAAATAGATATATAAAATTTAATTTTGACCAAATTCAAGTGGTGCAAAATGTAATTTTCTCTACTAATAATAAATTTTAAATTCCGACACCCAAGAACTTATATATACTTGTAAAAATAAACATCTAACTTATAAATATGAGTATTATTTAAACAATTATTTGAATTTTTTTAAATGATCTTGTTACAAAGAAAAGCTGATAAAAAGATAAGCTTATTATTTAAATGATCTTGTTATTTAAACAATCATTTGAATGATCTTATTATTTAAATGATCTTGTTACAAATTTTAAAGTAAGATAAGCTTAACCTTGGAAAATAAAAAGATGATAATATTGATACGGAGCAGAGTGGGGATCTTCTTTTACAGCTGAGAAGCTTCTTAGTTCCCTCGTACATAAGCTTCTTAGTTCCCCAACATGGCACCCTTATATTTTTTTTAATTTCGTGAAATTTATTACTTCTCCATTAACTTGTACTGTCATTCAATATGATGGTTTTCATACATTCACAATGACTTACCTCTAGCTGTTAGCAGTTGTACCTGACTTTTTGCAATTTTGTTGCAGAAGAGGTAATTGAATTTAGAGCATTGACTGATACGCAAAATGGTAAGTTTGGAAAAATATATTGCCTCATTTTGAAGATGCACCATATCACAACCAGAAATGTAAAGTTCCTCCAAGGAAGAGAATGCAACCTGCATCATTACAGATATGCTTTGATATTTATTTTTTATTTACGTGCACACACTCGATTTATAGGTGCTAACTCCGGTGTGCGGGCTGCTCCTTCCGATATCGCGGCTTAACCTTTTTGTGGTTGTGGTGTAGCTGTTGGGGTGTGCAAAACAACACCGGAGGAGGATTTGAGCCACTCGGCGCCTCCGGTGTGAGAATAAGAATTTGATTTGTGAAGATGAAGATAGATAAGAATGCAAGGTGGTCATTTGTGTATATAAGTGTGTATGAGAGCGTAACCCCTAAATCCCTTCTACTTGGGGTATATATAGCCCAATGGTAGGTTTAGGCGTTGGTACCTTTAAATCAGGATTGTACGTTGTTGGGAGAGGAGTACGCTTGGCTCGGATGGATTTCGTACACGTGTCTAGGTAAGGGCTACCTTCAGGATGCACTAAAGGTGTGTTGATGCGTGTCATCTTTGACTCAATTGTTGGTTGTTGATAGCTGTCATTATCACGTGCCCAAGTGCCCCTCCTTGGTGGTTGTGGGGTAGGCTTGTGTCTGAGTTGAGCTTGGCCTTGAACCTCCTTGAGCCTGGCTCACCTTATGGCAGGGCTGGACTCTAGCTCGGAGATGACCATGATCCTAGATTGGGCTTGGGCCCCGCTATCCATGCAAGCCTGGCTCATTCCATTAGCTTGTTTCAGGATCGAGGGGGTCCTGGCTCACCCTAGGAAAGGGTTGAATATTAGGGGTTGGTCATACTCTATCATTTGGCATCCACTCCCTTATGTAGATTTTCTAGATGAGAGGGTAGAATGAGACATAGAGTGATGGCTTCCTTTGAGAAAAAAATCAGGGAAGTTGTAACGTTTTTTCAGTGCCCCCCCCAATTTGAATCATGGCAGTTAATTCTCCTTAAAAGGCGCCTCACAGCTGTCCTCACAATTATTGAAAATAATTACAGCACATATAAATGTATGTATATGTATATATTTTTTATGTAACTGTTGTCTCGACCAATCAAGTGGTACCACGTCAGCGTGGTGGTTCTCCTCCCAGGGGTGCTACAAAAGGCCCTTTCCACACTTCTTTTCTTTTACTTTACCAAAAAAATGAAGTAAAAATTTCTCTCTCTCTCTCTCTCTCTCTCTCTCTCTCTCTCTTTTTCCGATGAGGTCAAGAATTAAAGGGTGCTTCTTTTCCATTTTTTCGTTATTTTTGCTCCTCCTTTCTGCTACTAAAATTGTAAGCCTTTTCTTTTTTGTTGTTTAGTTCTTTTGATTGTGTTCGATTCTTGCTTTGAGTTTTGCATGTGGATGATTCTTTCCTTTTGATTTTGATGTTTTTTATTTTGGTTTGGTATCTATATATATTGTTGTTTACGGAGTATGCTTTTTTTGTGTTGAAGTTTAAGTTTCTGGGCTTAGATCTATATTGAGTTAGGTGTATTTGTTTTTATTTTGGTTTCGAGTTTCAGGGTTTGTTGTTGCTGTTCTTGGTGTTCATGATTTAGAATATGTGTAAGTATGTGCAAAAGTGATATTTTTGTTTTTGATTCGTGTTGGTAACTGTTTGTGTGTTGTGGTTTTTGGTTTTGCCTGGGTTGGAAGGTCATACCCAGGTATATTTTGTAGTGTGTTATTCTATGTTGGCTTTATTATTATTATTTTATGGGATAGACATTTTAAATTTTGCCAGGGTTTGGGTGGTGTATTCGGTTATTGGTGACTGTTTATATGTCTTGGTTTTTTCTTTTTGATAAGTAGAAATAAGATATTTACGATAGTGCTAGTCCGTACCAGAAATGTAGGGCCGGGTTGAACTTGTATTGTCGGTTCAGATTCGTAGGTTATGAGAAAACTAACATAACATGTCGGGTCCAGACCAATTAGTAAAAAGATAAAATTTATAGGAATTCAGACTAACTCACATTGATCTTGATAGGTATATGGTCCGGACATAGGTTCTTGCCAAAAGATACTTGTCGTGCTACCCGGGTTCGTCAATCTAGTAGAGTGATCCAGATTCCACGAAGCGAAATCAGTCCCGGGTAGAGATGGGTAAATCAGCCGCTACTTCAAATTAGGAGATTAGTAGGTTCTGGGTGAAGTAGCTACCGGATCGATCGATTCCTTTCACTCCCGGGGGTTATTGGATAGACGTCAAATACCATATTATGACCAAGGCCCGGGAAGTAGATAATTCCGTGTACTATTTGCGGATTAAATATGAGAAACATCCGGGTGGCCACCCCGGGGTCTATAATGAGGCGGAGCTTGAGAGAGCCTTCTCCAGGATGACTATAAGCAAGGATCATTTTGCATTAAACGATTCCTTTATTGAGGCTGACCCGGTTGAGATGGATAGGGCTGCCCGGGCTGCTTTCAAGTTGACCCTGATATTGAGTGGAGATGGTCGGCTCCTCATGAACGGGTCTATCATAGGCCCGCTGATGTTTTCGCCCCGGTTTGGATGGAGCAACTTCTTAGGTCTTGGTGGAATCCTCACTGCCATATATTTGTGAAACATCTTTACAAATATGCATATAATATTTCTCCGATGCAGATTACCCCCAATGACATCAAGTCCATAACCTGGTTCCTTGCTTGTCGTAATAGAACCGGGTATCAGCCAACCCTGAAGCTGTTCCACCAACTCTTTTATTTGGTGAAATCCAGTCAGAAGCCTTTTTATGAAATTAGGTTTAGAGCTGCCGAGTGTGGCTCTGTTCCGGGTAGCGTGAAACTGGTGATGCATCAGTCTTCACTGAAATACTGGAATTGGGAGGTAATATTTCTAAGGGGGATGGATTTGGCATATCTCCCTTACTCTACTTTAGAGGGCATTGTTACAAAGTTTCACCCGGCTATACTCAAGGGTAAAGTTTTGGATCAAATTAAGGATTTTTGTGGGTGTATCGGTTATCAACTTACCCATGACACTTTTATGAATCATAAAATTCTGTTTGAATTTGGATGTAAGCTTGTACTTTGTTTAATTCTTTCCTTGCTTTGTTGCTAGTTGTATACCTGACCATAGTATACTTTTTTTGTACTATTTTGACTTGGTTTTCATGTTTTCTTTCAGGCTTGCCTCATTACGACCCGACTCACGCTGTAGTCATGTCTTCTTCTGCTTACGCTGCTGTTTTTAATACCTTTGGCGTGTCTTTCAAAACTAAAGCATTGCAGGTTCCTCCGGAGCAAAATTCCTTTTTTTGCTTTACCAGCTTCCTGTCCGGGTTCACATCCAGACTATGCATCGCTATTGTATCATGTATCCCGGACATATCTTTGGGATTCCAGGAGAATACATCAGCATATTCCCGGAGTAGCGATATCAATTCTTCATTAAAATATGTTTCAAGACCAGACCTTATCTTCAATTTCTTGGAAGGATTTCTTTCATCAATCAGGATTGTTTCTGTCTCTACTGCAACTTCAAACTTTGCTTGGTATTGGGTTGAGATCATGTGCTGGATCCGGGCCTCAGCATTCCTTTTCATGTAAACTTGAGCCGGGGTTGATGTCCTTGATTGGTTGCTTTCTCTTAGTTTATTCGTTCCAACACTGGTTGCTTGCATAGTAGAATTTTCCTAATCTAGAGCCGGGTCCTCCTCAATCACTACCATGACTTGGTTGCTTTTTATCTTTTCTGAACCTGGTTTGCTTGCTTTTGGATCTGGGTTGGATTCAATAATTTGAACTTCTTTTCCAATCCTTCCCTTGAGTGGGGGCGATACTTCTTATGGTTTTGCTATTTTCGAAGGACTGTGGCCTTCCTCTTATTATCTTGGTGAGTTTCTTCCATGACCAGAGCTTGGTTTTAACATCTTTCTGTGACTTTGTAATCTCCTTTGACCTCCCCAACTCCAGTCGGGGTTGGGAATTTGATTTTCAGGTGGGAGAATATAGAGGTTAATATTTCTTGCATTCTAGTTAGAGTCGGGAGCCCAGTTATGCCATTGTAAGATGAAGGAGTATTGATCACATAGAATTTTATGACATGGGTGACTTGAATGGGAGCAGTTCCAAATAGAACAAGTAGGTACATGCTCCTCTGGATCGGACCAAGTTATTCCCAAATCCATAGAGTAGATCCTCCCGGAACTTATTTGAGCGGACACTCCTCGGCTGTTTTCGATCCACAGTATGCTTAAAAAAAATATTGACCGAGGAGCCGTTGTTTATCAGCATTCTCCTTACTTCCTTATCAAAAATATCCAGAATTACTATCAAAGCCTCATTGTGATTATGATTGACTCCTTCATAATATTTGTTGCTAAAAGATATGATCATCTCCGGGAATGATTGAATAGAGAGGACCTCATCTACTGGGTCTGGGCTGCGAGGGGGGAGTGGGAGCCTCCCGGGACAACATTACCATATTCTTGCTTTTTCTTGATCCTTCTCCCTTCTGATTAGTATCCCAGGATATGTATTGGCTCAAGTTCCCTTTTCTTGATTTGATCATCGATGAAGTACTTGAGAGATAGGAAATTCTCCGTCTTGTGGCCATGTGTTTCATGATAATCACATTGTTGATTGTAGGGTCGGCTCTTTGGGGAGTCTGCATTGACTTTGGTGGATAGTAGAATTGCTTATCCTTGATTTCCTTCAGGATTTTCCCCTGGGTCCGGTTCAATGGAGTCAAATCTGGCTCATGCCTAGGCTCCCTGGCTTGCCTAGTTGGTACTGGGTCACTCTTGGAATCCAATCTGGGACCAAGTATTGGGAATATAGGAGTACTCTGCACCCCATAGGTCTGTTAGCTTTGTTTGAACTTTTTGGCCTGATGGTAACCCCTTTTCTGGCCATTTATCAGAGTTTTTGCTCCTGGATAACCCATTCTAGGTCATCCTCATAGCTTGGAGCACATCTGTCTCCTTGATGAACCTGGCGGCAATGGAATAGGCAATAGTCAGGCTCTGAGGTTCCTTGATGTTCCGAGTCCAAGTTCCTCCGAAAAAATGCTTAGAGCTTCTCACTCATTTAAGTTGGAGATCTTATTGATTGCTACCTGGAAATGCCTCATGTAGGTTGAAAGAGATTCATTGTCATATTGGCAGATAGTTTCCAGGGGGTTTGAGCTCCGCGGCCTCTCCGGTGTGAGAGTAAAAACTCATTTTGGGAAGATAAAGATAGATAAGAATGCACGGTGGTTTTGTGTGTATATGAGTGTGTATGAGAGCGTAACCCCTCAATACCTTCTCTTTGGGGTATATATAGTCCAAGGTTAGAGTTTAGGGGTTGGTACATTTAGATCAGGACCGTTCGTTGCTAGGGAATAGGACCCCTGACTCGGATGGATTTCGTACACGTGTCTAGGTAAGGACCGCATTCAGGATGCATCAAAGATGTACTGACGCGTGTCATCTTTGTCTCAATTGTTGGTTGTTGATAGCTGTTATTGTCACATGTCCACGTTCCCCTCCTTGGTGGGCTATGAGGTAGGCTTGTGTCTGAGTTGGGCTTAGCATGGAACCTCCTTGAGCCTGACTCACCTTATGGCAGGGTTGGACTATAGTTTGGAGGTGACCCTGCTCCTAGAGTAGGCTTGAGTTCAGCTATCCATGCAAGCTTGGCTCATTCCATTAGCTTGTTCCAGGGTCAAGGGGTCCTGACTCACCCTAGGATAGGGTTGAATATTAGGGGGTGCTCATACCCTATCAATAGGTGCACACCCTTCGTTGCTATGAAGAACAATGTACCCTCATTTACATCATGAATCCCAAATTTATTCATTCGTTCCCCAAGACTATTTTTGATCTAGACACTAAAAAAGGGTGTGCACCTGTGTGCACATATCTGCTCTCTTTATTCATTAACTCATGTTATTTTACTTTTTACGTTTTTTCAATTTTTTATAAAAAATAGTAATAGCACATGACTCTGATGCTAAAGTTCAAAATTCCATCCAATATTACATTATCGAGACACTGAAAAACGGATGAAGTGTTGTCATATTTATAGTTATATTTATTGTCATTCGGGGCTAATTAAATTTAAAAATAAGAATTAAATTTAAACATATATTCATAATAAAAAGACTTTAAAATTAATAATTTTAATTTTAAATTATTGAATTTTATAATGATGC
The DNA here is from genome assembly GCF_009905375.1 of Apium graveolens. Lineage (NCBI taxonomy): Eukaryota > Viridiplantae > Streptophyta > Magnoliopsida > Apiales > Apiaceae > Apium > Apium graveolens. The sequence goes on from NC_133650.1 coordinate 303,824,249, forward strand.
AGAATTGTATGTTCAAGAACAAATTTATACAGTACTGTACTTTTGAAAACAGAAATACAAATTTTCTATATGATATAAAGTAATAATAATTGCTTTAAAATTGCTACGTAATTATTTTTGTAATCTTCATAGAAAGCAAAGAAAGCATACCATTTGATCAAAAAGAGGTTGATGTTGAGAAGAGCTGTCCATAGCTGATGTTGAACCAGCTGCATGATAAAAGCTTGCTAGTCTTTCCGCACGTACTATCTCCATATTTCTTAATTTAGGGAATTCAATGATCTCTCTATCACTTGTACCGTCATTCATTATGATGGCTTCCATAGAGTTACAATTTCTCACACTGAGGTCTTGCAGCTGTACCAGACCTTTTGCAATGTTGTTGCAGAAGAGGTATTTTAATTTAGAGCAGGATTGAATATATAAAATGGTAAGTTTTGACTCAAGTAGCTTGCTCTTTTGGAATACATATTGTCCACTGCAGTAGTCGCTACTAACACATTCGAACGATGTGTTTGTTTCCGAGGAACTGAAATATTCTATCTGGGGGCACTTTATAAGCCTGAATTTCTCCAAATTTGGCATATTGAAAACATAACTCGAATTGCAACTGAAACTTTTGAGGTTTGGCAAAGATTCAAGAGTAATTGATGAGAGTTTAGAGTATGTGATACTCTTACCATTTACCTCAGAAGTTTCACCACCCCCAACCTCCCCAACAATATGTTCCAACGAATCGCAGTTAGATACATGTAATTCTTCCAGCTGTTGGATTTTTTCAAACACCGAGCACGTAAAAAGAACAGAGAGTCCGCACCCAACAATTTTCACTTTCTTTAGAGCCGGCATATAGCACTCGAAAGTTGCACCGCAGAAAATACTTTTGAACTTAGGTAAGCCATCAAGAAAAACTGTAGAGATTTGATTAAGTGTGATAATCTTGTCACTCGTATTTAGAGTTTCATCACCCCTCGCATCCTCGAAGATGCCTTCCAACAATTCGCAATCAGAAACTTCTAATGTTTCCAGTTGCTTGAGATTTTTGAAGATAGAGCGGGTGAAAAGAGTGTTAGATAACCCACAATGATGAACTTTCACCTTCTCTATAACCGGCATGTGAAACTCATAATTCGCATTATGGAAAGAACTTTTGAGATTCGGCAATCCTGAAAGAGTAACTGCTATCAGCTGAGAGAGTGTGATAGTCTTGTTGCAAGTCTCATCACCCCTTACGTCCTCAACAATGTTCTCCAACAATTCACAATTTTGTACTTGTAAGTTTTTGAGTTGGAAACTGCTGAACATGGAGAACGTAAAAAGAGTTGAGAGTCCACAATTTTTGACCTCCACTTCCTTTAAAGCCGGAAAATGGAACTCGAAATTCGCACCATGAAAAAGCCTTTTGAGACCAGGCAAGCCTTTAAGAACAATTGACTCGAGTTGAAGGAGTATAAGTAAATCCTACAAAAATCAATGCGACGTCAACTTGGATATAGTAAAGATAGGAGATAGTACATATACAGGTACATATGAATAATTCAAATGCTCCTTGATAATCGAATATGTATATATAGTATTAAAAAGTAAGAAGTAACAATCTATAAGACTATGCAAAATGTTTGAAACTGTTAGAACTTGAACTCCAAAATATATAGTTCTCCTTGTGTAAGACTAGAAACACCTGTAATCTGCTATACATAGATAGCTAGTTCAGAATCTTAACTGAAACGATACCCCCACTTACAACCATTTCTTTATATTTTCCTTTAGCATGAACATCAAGGTTCCGTCGGTTAATTTTTCTCAATGACAATTTTTTAGCAAGGAGAAAAACACTATTTTGGACGAACACATATATGTAGTGAGTAAACTGAGAGAAGATCCTTAAACAGTCATATATAAAATATTAAAATTGAGTCATTTAGCAATAAGTATTTATATGTACCTGGCAATAGATTACTTGTTCACCTGCCTCGATAATATCTGTCATCTTCTCACAGTCCTGTACTTCCAATTTATTAAGGTGCTTAAGAGCGGTTGCAACAGAAAGTGGGAACATGGCTCTCAAGCTTTTGCAATCATATACGTTTATGTATTCCAGATTATTAAGCCTATGCGACATGGCCTCTGGGATCACAATTTCCATTTTGTCACAATTTCCATTTTGACTTAGTTTGGAAAAGGAGGATAAAGTGTCACTATTAAAGCAGTCAATTCCCCAAATAACACTTGTATTTGGCAACTGCCAGATCATCAGTTTTTCCAAGGAAGGGAAGGTCTGCAATAATATTTTTATCCACATGTACATATTAAAACAGATATCTCATTAAAAAATTTGTTTAGTGAAATAATATTTTTCATCCACATGGACATATTTCTTATATTCAATTTTTTGGATTAAAAAGTTCTAAAAATATTTTTTAAGAAGCTTTCAATTAATTATTTTGCAGTCATATACTACATGTTTAATAATTTATAATGATGCAGAATTGTATTTTCAAGAATAAATTTATACATTACTTACTTTTGAAAACAGAAAAACAAATTTTCTATTTGATATAAAGTAATAATAATTGTTTTAAAATTGCTAGGCAGTTATTTTTGTAATCTTCTTAGAAAGGAAAGAAAGCATACCATTTGATCCAAAAAAAGTTGATGTTGAGAAGAGCTGTCCATAGCTGATGTTGAACCAGCTGCATGATAAAAGCTTGCTAGTCTTTCCGCACGTACTATCTCCATTAATCTTAATTTAGGGAATTCAATGATCTCTCTATCACTTGTACCGTCATTCATTATGATGGCTTCCATAGAGTTACAGTTTCTCACACTGAGGTGTTGCAGCTGTACCAGACCTTTTGCAATGTTGTTGCAGAACAGGTATTTTAATTTAGAGCAGCTTCTAATCTCTAAAATGGTAAGTTTAGAGAAACATGTTGCCTCATTATGGATCTCGTCATGTGATATACTTGCTAGATACCCCATGCCACATTCCTCAATGGACAGTCCTGTCAAGTCTTCAAATGCTTTTACGCGGCCTTTGCAAATGCTACTCACTTCAATACTGCTTCTAACCAATCTCACTTCTTCAGCCCTCGCCATCAAACCTTCCCAGGGTTGCCAGTGATTGCCATAAAGTTCAATACACCTCCCTACTCGTGGAAGAAGTAGAACTTTCACACCTACTGTAAGTTTATGATATATTCTAAATTTGATCGACCTCCATGACTCACCCACAGATATATTGTATCTATCTAAATTAGAAAATACATTTCTACCTTGAAAAGTATCATCATCATCGAAATGAAATTGTAAACTTCTGAGATCAGTCAGTTTACTAATCTCCATCACTACCGAATGATAGTCTTCAGGAGGAGTCATGATTCCGTTTGATATGTTTAACTCTTTCAGACAGGCTAGACTAGATCTGACACTTGACCGCATTGCAAATTTTTCCTCTTGTTGGATCTCTAGCTTTTGAAGATATTCCAGGTTTGCTACATCCAGCGGCCTTGGGAGTTTACCCTCATAAATCCAAAGAGATTCTAGTTTTTTGGGAAAAAGAGTGACATCTGTCTTACTTATGTCACACTTTATTAAACTAAGGGTCCGGAGATTATCCAAGGATTGAAGAGAGAACTTCTCCAAAGATATGTTCACTTCTTGAAGCATCAGAAAACTGAGATTCGCGAACATTATGAAGAAGCCACCTAAGAACTGTTGCGGATGGTCGTTGCTTTGTAGCCACAAGGTACGCAGCACGTCTGGGCATACCACATTCTCATGGAACTGGACATCATCAGTCTCCACATCTAAACGTAAGAATTTCCGATTACTATAATCGGCATTAGAAGGCAAGAATTTTGAGTTGCACGTCACCTGTAAAAAAGCATAGTTTGAATCTGAGATAGCTACGGATCTTGCTACGTCTCTAATGATATCATGAACTTTAGTTTCATTATGGTAGAAAGTTCGAGAGTCGAGCAACAAAGAAGATTTCTTGAGAGATTGAACCATAGCAAGTATTCTTGACCTTCCCTCAGGAATAAGTTGAGAGCCTGTTGCTAACTGGATCAGCATCTCCATATTACACTCTGTATCAATGTTAGCATCTTCAGGAAAGAAAGAGCACAGAAAAAGACATGACTTTGCATCTCTCTGTTTCAACTTATCAATACTTAATTTAATACATTTATATACTTGTTCATCTATTCCATCAATTTTTTCAAATTTCCCCTTTCGAAGTTGATCATGTGCATCCACCCACAAATCTTGATCCTCATCTTTCAGGGCTTCGCCAACCACTTGAATAATCAATGGTAAATCACCACACTCGTCACACACTTTTTGTACCAAGGATTTATCCTGTAGAGAGTTAATTGTATCAGCACCAACAGCCTTCTTGAAGAGATTCAAAGCTTCATCAGGACTCAAGATTTTGATCTCGACAAGATGCTCGCACTTGTTACGCTTTAGTACATCAAGCTCTCGAGATGTGAAGAGGATTTTAGAACCCTTGGAATTACTATCATCGGTAAATGGAGTTCCGGTAAATGGAGTTCCAATAATATTGTCCAAGGGAATTGCAGTCCAAACATCGTCAAATATAAGGAGAATCTTACCCCCATTCCTTAGACTCTGTTCCAGCTGAGAAGCTCTATCTTCCACCACATCTTGCGAATCCAGATGGCAATTTAGACGGCCAGCAATCTGGTCTTGTAACTTTATTTCGTCCGTGTTTTCGTTCCCTACATTTATGCGTACCACCTTGTCAAAAATCTTCTTCTCCATGACATCTTCCCAAAATTTTTCCATCATGCGAGTTTTGCCCACCCCTGCCATTCCATAGATGCCATGAACCATAGGACTATCTTGGTTTACTAGGGCGTCATAGAGCTTTCGATAAGTATCTTTTCTAGACTGAAACTCTTCGAATGTGGTATCAGATTTTGGCATATTTATAACCGGTGCAAGGTATGCAATGTCTCCAGCAAGATATTTATTTCCCGTGTCCACGAGTTCAATCACGGTTGCGGCCTTGTTTGCTGCATTCCTACCGATTTGAAAACGAGACACAGGATTAGGAATGGGCAGACTCTGGATGCAGCTGCATGAAGGTGAATACTCTTTGCCATTCTTCTTTAACTCTGTAGCATCATCTTGCCATTTCAATACATGAGTTTTGATAATTTTACCATTATCCTTTTCTTTCTCAACTTCCCTGGACATGTTGTCCATTTGAATGTTAAGCTTGTCAGTTTCGGAATTGAGTTGGTCAACAAGAGACTTGTAACAGAACATGTACTTCAAACCACGAAACACAGCTTCAACTGTATAATCTGATACCTTGTCAACAAATTTTCCGATGCATGGAACGTCAGCTACACCCACCATGATTTTTAGTTTTTTTTTCAACAATAATAATAGTAGTAGACTAATAATAATAATATGTTTCAATTTGAAATGTAAGAAAACGAAGATTGAAATAGAAGGGCGAAAGAGCAAGAGTACTAGTAAGAAGGAAGAACAAATATTGAGATTGATGAAATGGTTGCAGGGATAACGTGCAATATAAATGCGGAACACCAAATAAGTATTGTTAAAAAGGTAAATATTATTTATTTCTCAAACACTTACATAATACATAAAATCCCGTTGGGGTTACTACTCACAAGACATTACAGGTTCTCTCTTGATTTAAGAAAGTGTCTTCGTTGTAAAATACAAGATGATCTTCCCTAAAACTTAGCTCCCCTTTTATAGGGTAAGGAAGAGATTCTATTACAAGACTAGTCGTCCTCTAATAATTCATAAAGTAGATGTTTTCTATTTTCTATAAAGTAGATGTCTTGTACTTTTCATAAAGTAGATGTTTTCTGCTTTTCATAAAGTATATGTCTTCTGTTTTTCATAAAGTAGATGCCTTCTACTTTTAATAAAGTAGATTCCTGGTATCAAAACGCGGAACACCAAATAAGTATTGTCAAAAAATGCAAATATTATTTATTTCTCAAACCCTTACATAATACATAACTTAAAACCCCGTTGGCTTTATACAGTCTGACGTTTTGATGAGCTCAATCATCTGAGAAGTAGTAAAAATCTTTCCGGCCGTCTGGGCTTCTAGAAGAGACTTGTACTTCTTATGCTTGATTCCGGGAACATGCTTTACCGCTTGTTCCGCAATTTCTCATGTTGTGTATATTCCTGGATTAGGACCATTAAAAACAGCATAGTAATTTTTAGGCTTTTGAATACCTAATTCCTCATGAGAGGTTGCTGAAGCTAGATTTTCAGTCTTTTTAGGGATTTGTATTCCCCCGTTGGGCCTAAGGTTTATATCTGTAGGACTAATCAACGTTATGGAGGTTTGTACCTCAGTCTGAATTTTTGGTAAATTCACAACCTTGAACAGATTTGGCATGTCTTTACCAGCAACCGTTTGCACTGGACTAACATCATCTTTGTTCATTTCTGAAGATGGTGATGAAGTAACCATTTGTTGTGAGGTAATTTCCTCAGTTTGAATTTTTACCAAATTCACAGGTGTCAACGGGTTTGTTGAGCCTTTACCGGTAGTCGTTGGCTCCGGGCTAGTTCGTTCTTCACTCAGAGTTGAGGAATGTGAACAAATAACCTTTTGTTCTTGAGGAGTATTGAATTTCCTTTCGAACTCTATCTTGGCTCTCACCAAGTGTAGTCTTTCCTGGATAATTGACCATTCTTTTAAAAGAATTGTTTCTTCCAAAAGCAACTTCTCCATATTTACTAACTTATGGGATCTTCAAAGAAAGAAGATTGTTTTTATACCCGCAATGGTATTTATTTCTTTTAATAGAAACTTGTGAAGAAGGAAGGTGTTTGCAAATATTTTATGATTTGTTTTTCATTTCCTTCTGTATTTATAGCCAAAAAGTGACCTTGGATTCTTGTATGAACAGTATTAGCTTTTTATACCTGTTCCTTCTGGAATTCTCTTATTAAAAAATCTGCTAAGCAGTTTTTAACTCCTTCGATGTGCTCTACATCAAAACTGTAGCGAGATAACCATTGCTTCCATCTTACTAATTTTCCTTGCTTATTATCTCCCTGTAACTTAATACGAAGAAAATAAGTGAAGTTTCTATTATCAGTCCTAACCAAAAATTTGACCGGAGTTAGATAAATAGAAAATTTGTGAATGACTCTAATGACTGCTAGATATTCTTTTTCATTTGAATGATAATTTTTTTCGGCTAATTTAAGCTTCCTGAGGCATATCTACATATTAATTCTTTATCAGAATTAACTGCTTTGAGAACTCCTCCCCAGTATTCGCCTGAAGCGTTTGTCTCAATGATAAGCTTGTCATCCGGCTTCGGATGATAGAGTTTTGGAAAATCCTTGAGATTCTTTTTTACCTTACAAATGTAATCAGTGTCTGAATCTTTCCATTCCCATGGAATATCTTTCTTGAGCTTAACCTGCAAAGGTGCACGAATGGCTGCAAGTTTTGGAATATAATCAGATGCATAAGTTAATATACCTAAAAACTTTTGCAACTGTTTTTTGTCTTCAAGTTTGTTCGGAAATTTATAAATATGTTCCAGAATATGAGCTTGAGGACAATGCGTTCCTTGATCAATTTCTAATCCTAAGAAATTAATCTTTGTTTTAAAAAGTTGTGCTTTCTTCTTGGATAAAATTATGCCAAGATGTTGACATCTCTTTAGAACTGCTGCTAAATGCCTTAAATGATCCTGTTAATTATCACTAAAGATTAGGATATCATCAACATAAACGCAACAAAATGATTCAAATGGCCTAAATGCATCTTGCATGTGTCTTTGAAAAATGGAAGGAGCTTATTTAAGACCAAATGGCACCACGATCCATTGGTAATGTCCTTGGGGACATGTAAATGCTGTCAGTAACTGTGATTCTTCATCTAGCAATACCTGCCAAAAACCAGATTTACAGTCTAATGAACTGAACATTTTCTTACCTCGGATAAGGGTGAGAAGTTCATCCTTATTTGGTAGGTTATGGTTGTCTCCTATTGTAGCCTCATTGATTGCTTTATAGTTGACTACCATTCTTTTCTTCCCTCTTCTCTTTTCAGCTTCATTTTCTACAAGAAATGTTGGAGACATATGAGGTGATTTACTGGGTATGATGATCTTCATATCCAGAAGCTCTTGAATTTGTATGCTAAATTCTTTACGATCTTGTGGGTTGTACTTCATAGGTCGAACCTTGATTACAGTTTTAGGATCTCTGAGTTTGATGGCTGCTTTCATCCATTTCTTGGTCTTTGTAGGATCCCGTGGATTTTCTGATCATACAGAGTCTAATAATCTTTCGATTATAGTCTTTTTTTCTATATCAAGAATTAAATTTTTACAATCATTTAATTATTTGAATCTCTCAATAACATCCTTCCCCCTCTGTAAAAGAAAAATTTTATTAGTGCTGATATTAATAGCATCAGGTTTTTTGATTTTAGAATTCTTTTTCATTGATTCTAAAAAACCCGAAACTCCAACTTTACGAGTTGTTGTTATTCTTCTGATATATTCTTCTTGTCCTGAAAGGGTTAGTATAATCATTTTTGTATACTGAGTGAATGGTTCATATAATTGGCAAAAATTATTACCAATTAAAAATTCTATTCCAGCTTCCTGTTGGTAAACAGTAAGATTATGAAATATTTCACCTGCTATTAGTATATTAAGGTCTTCACGTACCTTGTTGATTGTAATGGTGCTCCCATTAGCAATTTTACCTTGTATAGGTCTTTCTGCGTTAATCCAATGTTCTGGTGGAATAACATGCTTACTTGTTATGCAAAGACTGGAGCCTGTATCTACATAACAATGTAATTCAATTTGTTTAAATCCTGTAAATTTTAATTTACCTGAGATATTAATAGAGTTTGGATTAGTGATGTTGGTCATCACTTCTTTTTCTTCAGTCGGATTCTGAGGAAGTTGATTCTTTATAATCTGACTCTATTGGTCCAGGGTCCGATTTTTCAATTGAATATACTTCTTGAGTATCTTCATAAGGGTCTTCAATAGGAATATATCCTAAAGAATAAACTTGTTCTAGTATTTGGACCTTGCCGTCATGCATGCTTCTTCCAATTAGGGCATTCATTTGCGTAATGTCCTTCTTCGTTACAGATCCAACACCTGCAATTTTTCTTGCCTTTTGGGCAAAACTTTTGCTTATCATTAGAAAATTTCTTGGAAGATTTTTTCTTGAAATACCTACCTGGTTTATAAGTCTTTTTCTTCTTAATAAACTTATAATTAGTCTTATGTTTATAAGACTTCTTCCTGTAGGGCTTCTTGTAAGAAGATTTCCTACAACCATAGTAGTGGTTAACTACTTCGTCCCACCATGCCAAAACTTTTACTGTTCATATTAACTCAGTAAACATTACTTTCTTTTTTAAACATGACAACTATATAAATTAGTTGTCCACTCACTCACTTTCTTCTTTTTCAAACATGATAACTATATAAATTAGTTGTCTACTCACTTTAATTATTGACTGAAATAACTTTAATTTTATTATCTATCTTCAATTTGTCATTTTACCATGATGCATGGGATCGAAGAGTTTCTTGTTATGATTTTATATTAAGGGGAGTGTATTCAATTGGGATTTTGAAGGATTTTTATGGATTCTATAAATCATGAGGTATTCAATTTGGATTTTAGATAATCCTTTAAAATCTGAAGGTATTCAACAAGGATTGGAAAAAGTCTTTTAAAAATCTGAGTGTATTCAGTTTAGATTTTAAAAAGTCAATCAAAATTTGGTGGTATTCAATTTGGATTTAAAAAAATCCATCAAAATCTGATGGTATTCAAAAGTCCATGGATTTTCTTTTATTTAAAAAAGTTGTGGATTTTGATGGATTTGCTAGTACGTTTTTAATATCTTGAAATCTCTTCAAAATACATGAGATTTTGATGGATTTCTAAAAAACTCCACAAAATCTGCAAGACTCTACAAGATTTTGGATCAACTCCATCAAAATCCACGAAGAATTAAAATCAACGAAAATCTTTTAAAATCCATAAATTATTAACAATCATTTAAAATCTGAAATGAATACACCCCCTAAGTGTTTGTTAGAATGGCCTTAGTACAAAACTCTACTTGTTTATTTGATAACAACCAATCAACTACAATCGCTGCCCAAATAGAAAAAAAAGCAACACATTTGATTTCTGTTGGAAGCCAGTAGGTATTCTTGGTGCTTTTAATAAATTTGTCTTGAAAAAGAGAGGAAAAAATGGAATGCTTTCATGTTTTAAATAGCCAAGAGGCAATTCTGTATTACTACTTTTAGAAAGATAAAGCAGTCCACTAGTGTCTGCTAACAACCAATCCACCAAACGCTGCACAAATAAAAAAAAGAAGCAAAGCTACTTTTAGAAATGTTACATAATAATGCATGTGAAATCACATTCATGACCCCGACTTTATCCAAGTAAATATATGCTAGAACCCTTCACTTATTAAAAATTTGTTAACTTTTATGTGTGAAGGTTTAGTTTCGTGAATACACAGGTGTATCACACGAACAAATAATTTAAAATTAAAGTCATGTTTGTTTCAATTATTATAATGTAATAGTATTCCAGGATAACTAATATCATCAATATTAACTATGTGCTCTAATATAATTATATTTTATGTTAGTTTTGAAGATTAAACTTATAATCTCTTAAAATTTTATCTCATGTTTATTTTGTTAAATAGTCACTAAATTGGAGATTATAATCTTTTTTTCACTTTTTAATACTATATTAGTTTAACATGTGATTATGATTTAGAGGATTACTATAAAATGATTGTTTCAGGGGAATTAAATAATGTTATAATCATATACAGTAGTCCACCGCAATAAATATACGATATGATATGAATTCAAAAATTTAAAGGATTATGATGTTATCTTGTACCTAAGTTTATGAAATTGAGCTAGGGTCCTTTCTTATTAAATTATTTTTATTAAATTATTAAGAGCGGGATATTAAAAAAATAAGTATTTTCGCCATGCATGACATAACATGCACTTTGCACTAATCATTAATATAAAAATCACAACAAGAAACTCTCTCATCCCATGTATCATGGAAAAAGGACAAAATGAAGATAGAAACTAAAGTTATTTCGGTCAATAATTAAAGTGAGTGAACAACTAATTTATATAGTTGCTATGTTTGAAGAAGAAGAAAGTGAGTGAGTGAACTAATATATATAGTTGCTATGTTTGAAGAAGAAAGTAATGTTCAGGTGATTAATATGAACAGTAAACACTACTATTTCAATCTATTAATTACTCACTCTGTCCCAATTTTATTTTTTATATTCAAATTGACTCAATGTCAAATTGACCAAATTAATAGTGACCAAAATGTTATATTAAATTGAAACACCCCCTATCTACATTTCTCCTTAAACAAAAAAGTTGTATTTGAGTTATGTTTTAACTTACCCATTCTCCTAAAATCTCAAGAGTGTTAAGTCCATATTACAAGGATTTGAACTTAAAAAATGGAGAAAGATTATATGTAAATTTATACAAAACTAAATAACAAGTTATTAAAATTTAGACCTGTCGGCTAGACTAGCTTTCGATATCTCTAGGTCAATTTTTTTGAGTAAATTATCATCGACAACTGTACCTGATTTTGTACATAATTATTAAAATGAAAATGAAATATTAAAAAATAATTGAAGATACGGTGCAGGGTTGCAAAGTAGTCTAGTTAATGAGATTTGAATACCAACCTCAAAACGTTTATGAAAAATAGCAAGCTAAATACATTTCCCTTTTCTTCGCATTGCAGCGATATGTACATAAATAATAAAGAATACAATTAAAAAGAAACATGTTTTAACAACTGCACAAACCAAGATTTTACAACCTGATAATGTACACATTACACAATACATGTTACATCTTTCTTTTGTTACATGTGCCAAATTTTTCAGCACATCAACCAATGTCTTGGTACTTGCGGACTACAACCCTGGTACTTGCGGACTACAACTTGCTACTCATTCAAACTTAACCGCTAAAACTTTTACGTTGTCTGCCCAAATTGAGCATTATGATCAATTTTGTCGTCGAGGGGATTGTTAACCATATTATCAGTATTTTTTTTCTCCAAGTCAATCTGATAGGACGAAAGCAACTTCCTCTGTGAGTAGAAGATGCATCAGTTAGTACTAGTAATGATTAAAATCAATAGAGCCCCTAGTATTAGCTACACTTTACAGCCTGCATTACATAATACTGATCATATGAATTTAAAATCAATTATTTTGGTTTCTTTCCCATTACACAAGAAACAAAATATGAAAGCATATTGTTTGTGTGATCGGCAGAAACCGGCAAACTTGATTGTGTAGGGGAAGACAACAAGAAATAAAGGCATGTTGTGTGTTTGTTTGATAAGCAAAAACCAGCAAACTTGAATGACCAAGGCAAGACACCGAATATGCCATCCTGACTCGATGCTTCTCAAATTTTAGTGGTGCGCAGCAGCTTTTCAAAATGCAATTTTTTATGAGAGACCAATCATCTTCGAAAAACTTATAAGATGGCTTGCGGGTGAAAGAGAATTTACATGATCCTCAAACTTGAGGCTGGTCAAATTAATTGAGAGGTTTCTCATCAACAGTAACACCTGGACATGATCAACACAAAAGAGAGTCAAAGGGGTTCCAAGACCATGTAGGATTGTCAAACGGATAATTCGGATACGGATCCGCATCCGCAATCATCGGATTCGAATACGGATAATATCCGTTTTATTTTGGATACAGATAATATCCGTTTTTTCTCGGATACGAATGCAGATATTTCAGACGAATATCGGATTTTTTGAATTTTGTTGTTGCCCCTACCGTTTTGACGATGATTATAGAACATTTTCTACGATTAGATACAAATAATATATTTATATATGTATAAAGTATATGTACAATTATATAAAATTTGTATAAACGTATTATTTAATACATTTACACACACTATAAACTAAAAACATAAATTTTAAATTATATATAATTATATATTTATATAATTTAAATATCATATATGTATTTAGTTTCATATTCGAATATCCCGAATTCGGATACGGATAATATCCGTTTTTTCTCGGATACGGATAATATCCGCTTTTTTCTCGAATACGGATGCGGATTTTTCGGACGAATATAGGATTTTTCGAATTTTTTTAACTACCCTACATGTAGCTAGAAGTAGGGCCGCAAATAAACAGAACGTTCGTGAACAAAATTCAGGATCGGCTCATTTAAATCAACTCGGTTCGGTTCGTATTTTTTAACGAGCCGATTTTGAGCATGAAAATTCGCTCGAATAATTAAATGAGCTGAGCCGAACATTTTGTCTGTTCGGCTCGGACTCGGCTCGTTTAGCTCGGGATCGGTTCGAGATCGGCTCGAACTCGGTAACTCGACTCGGCTCGGATAACATTTATATATATATTAAAAATAATAATTTATCATTAATTACAGAAAATATTTTGAAATTAAAATTTTAAACTTTTACATTAAAATTTTAAATTTTGTAGAAAGTGTCTTTTTTTTGAGTTGAATTGTAAAAAAGAAAACAAAGATACACATCAAGAGCGCAAGTAATATAAGAGAAAAGAAAGCCAAGAGGGAGTAGCTGAAGAAAACCAATAGGGATGCTAAGAAATAGTGAAATATTGTGATAAATGAACTGGAGCATCAATAAGATAATGGGTTATTTATCAAAGTTCATTCTAACAAAAATATAATTAAAATATGTCTATTGTTTTAAACTGGGAGTAAAAAAATAATGAATAAATTACGGTGGTAGCATTTTACACCGATTTTTAAAAAAGTGGTTAAAATTTTAAATTCTCAAAATAGTGACCGAATTTTCCTTCCGCTTTTCAAAAATATAACTCCCATTAACTCATGTAAGTCTTCACCGTTAAATTATATATTTAAAGTGTAAATTACAAAATGATAGTTGTTCTTCACACTTTTTTCAAAATAGTCATCAAACTTTTATAGATTATTGAAATCCTTTTTTGCCTTTTACAAGATTGGTTTCGTCAAATTATTGTCCGCACTCACATCTTTATTGTCATAAAAAATATATAATATGATATTGCAAAACAAATTGATACAAACACAACTCAAATAATTGTTAGCTTTTTCGCTTCTTCTAACTAATTCAAGTGCCCGACTTCCATATTTTTTCAACCTCCTCACATGAGAACACGAATAAAAAATTTAATAAAAATATAAAGAAGAGCGGTCGTCCACCCATTGAGAAAACTTAAAACCAACAAATGATATTGATTTGTTAATTGACACCTAGTCTTAGGATCAATATAGGAGAACTTTTTAAAACTCTTAAGAGACCGACAATAGTTACTATTTTGAAAATAAGTGTACCGTTATTATGTAATTTATGGTGTATATATATTAGTTAACGGCGAACACTTAACGGCAGTTGAAATTAGCCAATTTTTTGAAAGGCAGACATAAAAATTGGCCATATTTTTTGAGAATTTAAAATTTTGACCATTAGTTGAAAATCAGATCAACACTCTGTAATTTTCTCAAAAATAATTCATCTCTAACTTCAAAATAAAAAGTTTAACTTATCTGTAAATCAAAATCATATAAACTGCCTCTAAAAATCTTCTCATTTTACTTTATTCTATTATCATATATCAAGTTTGTTAACAGAAGAAACCGAGAAAGAATCTTTGTTTTATTATATGTACTTATTTCTGGATCTCATTAAAAAAAGTAATTGAGCAACATATTGGACAAACTAAACAAATTTAGAACAATATTTGATAATCTTGCCTTATAAAAATTAATGTTCGAACTATACAGAATAAACGAATAGTTCGTTAATACTGTATATTTCTTGAAAAGAGGTTGTTTTTAGTCCAACTACAACTGTTTGTCATAAATAATTCTACATTAGTAAAATAAAATTTAAAAGTGAAATATTATTATAATATATAGTATAAATACCTAGTATAAAATTATATAAATGCTTCCTTTTACGAACCCACAAGAGCTTCATGAACTAGCTAGAATTCCAATTAAATCCCAGGGGAACGACTTACACCTGAGCTAACAATTTTTTATACGACACGATAAAACGACACGAAAACGACACGATATAAATGAATATGTGTTCAGCTTTTTGGTACACGAACACGAAAGTACACGAAATGAAAGAACACGAAATCTAAACGCATACGGATATGTGTTTACCCTTGGATACACGACACGACAAGAAAGTACACGAAATAATAAATTTATTAATAAATTTTTAATATTTATATATACATTTATATAAATATACATATTACTTTAATATTATATGTATATATACATAAAATTCACATATATTTATAAAAAAATATCCAAAAATATACTGTTATATATAAATATATATATATATATTTAATATATATATATATGTAAAATTATGTCCAATTATATAATATTTTATATATTATTTATTTATTTATTTTTATACACGAAATATACACGAAACGAACACGAAACGATAAGTGACGGATATGTGTTTACTCTTAAGTACACGAATGCTAAACTGATCGGATATGTGTTTGCCCTTCACTACACGAAACACAAAAGTATATGACACGAAAGTATACGAACGACACGAATTGCCAGCTGTAAGGACCCCCTCAAACTTCAAGTTTCACCGACATCTTTCCTCTCGTTGGGCCATCAAGCTAAATTTGGACCGATTTCGATCCAAATTTACCTAAAAATGATCTATTATTAGGTTCTAATTTAAGTCGGTGAATAATACAAGTCTGAATTTAGGCTGATATTATTCATCAATCTAAATCATTTTATTAATAAAGTATTATATTATAGTATAGATTAATCATGTAATTTGTAACTTTCGTTTTTTATTTTCAAAATAGAAAATTCACCAAACATATTATCAAATCATAAGTAACTTATACGTAAAATTATCCAAACCTAAAAAATTTATAATTACCATATTTAAATTACTTATATAATAACTTTTAATTTTAAATCATAAATTACATTTTTTTTAAATGACGAACATGTCCCGAATCCGAGTGGAACGGCTTGCACATCTGATTCAATAATGGAGTAGCGAACCAGAACTTTACGTACAAACTCAATTATTTATCAAAGGGTCCATTCGAAACGACGTTAAATCACACATGCAGAAAAAGACAACGAGTCTTAACGCGTTAAACCCACTCAAACTTCAATTTGCACCAACATCTTTTCTCCACTTACACTTTACACTTTATATATACATTTTACATTAAGACGCGTACAGTGAAAATACTCCCACTCGTTTGTTTACACTTTGTCATTTTCAATTATTTATATTTCAAAAATAGTAAAATTTTTATAATTTTTAAAATAACTGCATTCACCACTATCAGTCCCACTACATTAGTCACATTTTTAACTTTACTCCACACCGTGTTCAACCCAAATTTAAACATTTGAGAGGTTAAAAATAATAGTAAGTATAAATTATAATGGGGTTGTTCGTATCTAATTTCAATTCATTTCTTATTTAAATTTAAAATACTCCCTCTATTTTTTATTATATGACATTTGACTTTTGTGCACACTTCTAACTGCTTTGACCTCATATATAGAATAATAACTTTTAAATTTTCTTTTTTAAAATAAAAATATATAACTAAAACTTTAATTTACAAAAACAAATTTAAAAAATATATTATTTTATCTATGCGGTCAAAAGAACTTATAATTATGTGCAACAAAGACAAACGACATATAAAAAAAAATAGAGGGAATAATTGTAACTTTTGAATGAGGTTTATAAATTTAGAAACGTGGTAGAAATGCAATTTTCTTGTAGGCAGGCGCATAGCTAGCTAGGTGGAGCAGGGGTTTCTTCCCCTCAACTTTTAAGTGTCTTTTTATTTTACATTATAGTAGCTTAAATTTCGGGTACTCGTTAATATTTAAATTTTTTATTTATCCCGTCGTATTATAATTTTAAAATTATTTATATAAATATATAATAATAAAAATTTTATAAAAAAGTAATAAAATAAAATGTGATCATAGTTTAGTAGGAAAATTATAATATATCTAGTAGTTTAATAATTTAGTAATTCAGCGGATATATAACAATATTTTTTTATCCCATCATATTATAATATTATTATATATATATAATAAATATAAATTTATAATTAAAATTATACGATAACTTGTGGTTGTAATTTAGTATGATAAGTAGACTATGTCTAGTAGTTTAACAATTCAGTAGTTTAGCCGATATATAACTACTATTTTTTTTATTTTTTAATAATATGATAAATTTTGGTCGTATTTTAGTAAGATATGTAGACTATACTTAGTAGTTTAATAATTTAATTGTTTACCATATATATAACACTATTTATTTATTATTTTTATAATCAAAATTAGGAAATAACCGTTGAACCAAATTATACCCCATTCCGATTATTATAATTTAGTATAGATATAGTATAGATATATATACAATTTAAAGTTTTTATATTTGTCCCAAAAAAGTAATAATTTTGACTCTACTTAACATTTTGACCGGCTTAAATTTTATTGTTAACCCTACTTAATTATATAACTTGTAAAGGGTACATGAGCAAGGACCCCTCAAACTTCAATTTACACCGACATCTCTTATCTATTTACACTTTATACGCTTTACATTCTGACGCGCACAGACAAAAATATCAATTATTTTAAAAATTATTAAGTATAAATGTTGTTCAATATCTCTAATTTCAATTCTTTTCTTATTTCTTGTTTCAAAATTTAAAACAATTTTAATTTTAAATAAGGAGGATCTAGTTAGAAATGTGTGGAGCATGATTACAAATTTCAGAATCAAAACTACTCGATTGAGTTATCGATTTATGATTTATAAGATATTTTTTAAAAATTCAAATAATTTATCTGTAAATTAACATAACAGTTAAATGCTTTTAATTAATTTATCGGCAACTTTTAAAAAATCAGCCAATTTTTTCGACAAAATGTATAAAAAATGAACGGCAGGTTTTCATGGTTTCTTTTGAAAAACACTGTACTCCCACCGTTCCAGTATATATGTACCTTATCAAAAAAAAATGCCCCAAATTAGTTATGCATCTTTTTTTTAATATAAGTTTAGGGTACTTTTTCAAAACTATCTATATACTCATTATTTCCCAGATTTAACTTTTTAAAGCTTAGCTCAATTCTCATTTTTTTGTCGTAGAGAACCCGCAGCCGCTACCCTTCAGGTGCGCACTGGATAAATCCTACGGCTCACGCAATAGCCTGCAAATCACGTGAACTAAGATAAATCGCATTTAATTAACAAGCTCTGTCTCAGAAGACATAATCATAAATTTTCTCCCGTATGATTCGAACATGTGACCAAGAGAATAGTTAGCTACTCTTTAACCAACTGAGCCAACTATTGGGGGCTCACTACATTAAATAAAGATATTTGATGAAAAACCTCATCCAACTAATATTTTCTTTATTATATACAATTTTTTTAAAAGAAATAGAGGGAGTAGTATTTTTTTTCGGGAACAATGTACTTGTTTCTCACCTGTCCCCTTACTATGTACATTGCATGTAAAAGAAGGTAAAGGCGCAATAATTTGTTTACGATGTATGTTAATAGTTCCTTTATTAGGTGAAACTAGGGACTTTTGTCCGCGCTACGCAAGTTTGTTATCTGACAATTTATTAAACGTAAATTGCTATATAGATGAAAAAATGGTATATCGTATTCCAAGATGATGAACTCTTAATTATATTAATGTACAAATAAAACTACATAAAGATGCACCAAAAAACATAAATCGGCACTTTCAAACAAAAATACAGGAACCTATTGTTTGATTAAAATCTCACATCAATACCAGGATTATATTCGCCACAAAGATTTCAGCGTTAAGGAATTGACGATTATAAGAAGTGAACTTAGTAACAATCTAAATGCTTTGTTAATTAATATAACACGGACATTACCTCAATTATGATGCATAACAGTTATAGTTAGTGGCCAAAAATGTTCATCTGGGAGAGTCATTACTTTTTGTTATACCCTTTATACTAAACACAATATGATGTTCATTGACATTTTTGGAAATGCTTGACAATGCTTAAAAAGTCTAATAGTGCATAATGCTAATGCTTAAAATGTCCAATGATGACAAACAGAGTGTTGATGATGAATTTGAGGATTACCAAAGGGCTACTATTATATATGAAGTGGACTAATGAAAAGATACAACATGAAGGATTAACTATCATGAATTAGTGCTTAGCAAAATGAATTTTCAATCTTAAGATTTTAACAAATATACAAAAAACGGGGATTCATATGGTGCATCAAAATTCAATCGACAGTATCTTATCGTTAGATTGAAGATTAGTTGTTTCATGAACCTTTCTTTGGAACATGAGGCCTAATAAGATTACTAACTACATACTAAAGGAATGATTGCTATGAAGTATATCATGCAAAGATGTATGTGACAGTATTAAATTAGAAATCAATAAGATTACTAATTAAAATTTTACACACTATACACTGTACTATAATATGTAGTTAGTCTGCGTAATATTCTAAAGGTAAAGATATAAGGAATAGTGAGACATTATACGACCTGAATTCTAGTAGGTTACTTTTGTCAGTTTTGGCAATAATTGTGCTACTAAGAAAGATTAAGGTGATTTTAAAATTGAAATGCTTGTTTGCTAACTACTTCACTTATCATATATGATTAATAACAAAAAGTAATAACACATATAATTTGAAATGCAATCAGTTGAGCTACATTGTTCCATGTACAGGCATTGAAAATTCATACAATATGTTTAAAATACAGAAATCCATAACATGTCCTTGGTCTGAAACTTTAAAACACATGCAATGTAGGAGAATATCTAGCATGCTTAATCAGTGAAACTACTTAGGAGAATCTTGTACAGAATGAGTTGAGTAGCACAATGCTCACACTTAGTGTTCCACAAATGAGATATATTCAAGGTTTTGCTGTATACTTCACCCTCAACACGAAAGTCAGGCTCAACAGTCCTATCGCAGAGTGATAGCCATAATTCTTTTCCATAAGGATGACTTTCTAACTGGTACATTGGGTCTAAATTTTGTGCATTTGGGAAAAACTTGTATACATGCAGAAGATAGTCTTTGTCTGTAATGTAAGCATACATCTCTTCAAACAACCTAAAAATTTCTATCAACTTCGACCTCATGTTAGTTTAATTGAGAAATTCAAATAATTTCTAGCAAGTCTGACTTCTTTCAAGGCCTCTAAATATAGATTTAAATAAAATATAGCCGAACAAAGATGGGAAATGATTGCCTGATATATGAGCCAACACTGCGAGATGGTGATCAGCGTTTTGCTTCAGAAATAGATTCCGAGCTGATTTGTAGAACATCGCTTGATCAACATTGTTACGACTGCAAAAGCTTTGAAACCATGGAAACGATCACGTGTAACCTCGAATGGATTCTGATGAAACTGATACAGTTCCTCCCAATCCATTTTATCCAACACTTCTTTGATTCTGAGTGAGGTTTGCCTATTTATCCAAGCCATTAACAGTCTTGCAAAACTGTTGAAATCATCTACCTGGATAATAATGTAAGAAAAGATCAAACTGATAATGTTTGATTGAAGATTTTCTATTGTTTTGGTTATTCTAAAAAATGACAGTTGTATGAAATAGATAATATGATGGAGTAAGAACACTGTGAAGAAGTGTCTAGATGAGATAATGAAAATGTTGTGTTAAATTATTATAATTATACTTAATAAACTTATCATCAAATTGAATCCATGCATGTGTAACAGTGAGGCCAAATAGACTCTTCACCTTCTATAGTTATGTTTTTAAGTAAAAGATCTTATATTTAGATTTTGCAGTTGATGATGTAAGAATGCTCATGATACTTTATTCTGTAATACGTGTCATAATAATTACACATTAATACATTAGTCTTTTGCATTACACTATTTTTCTTGGGAGATGCAATATATAAAATGCTTTAACTCTAATGTCCCCACAAAAGTCATGCCGTGTTTAACAATACATGTTTATTTAATTGTACAAACAGTTAAATCTCAATATTAATATAATTTATAACTTTTGAAAAATGAGTTTATTATATCTAACTTCAGTCAATATAAAATTAAGTAATATTGGTTTAATATCATATATGTTAGCAAAAAATATGTTAGGAAAAAATATAAAGTCTGTCATACATCGATAACATTTTCTTTTAATTAATATTAGTAACAAATTATCCCTTTAATATAATTCTAAGCAATAATATCAAGTAATGATAACTGATCTTCTATATTTATAAATTTTATCAATATTTTATATTTAATGTAAAATACATTTGATCGAAAATGATCATAGTTTATCCATGGTGAATTTAATTAGAATATAGTAAGGTCATACAATATTTAAAAGTAATTAATGCATTAAAAACTTAAAATTTATACCATCTTTAATTTATACATTAACAATTTATTATTTGTTTTCTAAAATTGTAACTTTAAATTTATATATAAATTCATAAATATAATTTAGAAGTAATCAGGGTGGAATTTAAGATAGAACAATAACATACGTTTATAACTACACATTATATTTTTTAAGAAAAATATAAGAATTATATTTTAATTTTAAAAAAATTATAAATAGAATGCTTTGATATTGAATTTATATCCACGTTGAAAAACGTAAAAATCTTGTTATCTAAGTGGTTTATGGTTGGGCTACATCTGATATATCGTTGAAACATAAAAGTAACTTTAAAATCTAATTGCTTTACAATTAGATAATAAATAATATCGTGTTGAAGCAGAGAAGAAACCGTCAAACATTCTATACGCTTACCAAGTTGATTGATTATGCAAATACACAATATCAACAAATTTCATCGATGGAGGTATGTCACTTTTTTACCGAGAAAGAAGTTATTCGGTTATGTAATTATTTAGATTGAGCCTATACAACTTTCTTGCAGATGATACATGATTATGTTAAGTTTATTGTACTTTGTAACTACTCATTCTTCATTTTCATATTTAATTTGTAATCACATTTAATATGCACGTTTGTCATATAATCTTTCGTATATTCAATGTCAATCAATGTTTCTGAAATCATTGCTATGAATTAGTTGTATTAATCTAATTAGCCGTCCAATTTAGGTTATGAGTTTAGATTTTGAAATTAGGCTTTGCAAAAGTTATATAATAACTTTTGCCTGATGATACATACTTTTGCCTGATTGCAAGGCAAAATTATATAATAAGTTGAGTTACACCATCTTGTTTTTGGTTCAGAAAGGACAATTGAAGAAACTGATATGGAGCAACTTCAAGACGTAATAAGATTAATACCTCTTAACACAATTATTGTACTTAATTTTAATTCTTAATAGATGTATGCCTTACTGTTTAATTATGTGCTAATTATCTTTTTTACATTTAATTCTCAATAGATGGAAGTAGAGAGGCCAAAGACGATACGGTTTATTCTTTTCATCGATTCACACATACGTGACAAACATAAATTGGTAAAACAATGATATGTTTCATTGATTAGTTATAGTATATAATTTCACTTTAGCAAATTCATCTATATTGATTCTTTCCTACAGATTATACCAGAATCAATAAGTTCAAAAATAGCAAAAGATATTTCGTGTAATGCAGAAATAAGGCTACCCATCGGTCGCAAAATAAAGGAAAATTTTGATAATAATACAAACACTATTACTCATCTTTCACCTCTATTTCAAGAACTAAAGAGAACTGGAGGGAGAATTATTATTGTTTTATATCAAGGTTCTAGTAATTTTTGGGTTCATATATTATGTGAAGAAGGTTCAGAAGTTGATTATGTTATCCCAAAAAATTAGTTAGTGGGCAATTTATGCAATCAAGGTATATATGATAATTAAGTTCATGGTTACAAAAGGAATTTTGATATTTTTATCCACTCGCATATCTATCATAATATGTATTCGTGCTATAAATGGTTTGTATAGATAAAAAAGATGCAAGCAGCCGGAAATTTCTTTCATTAGTTACACCTTACGCAATTTTTGATGGAGAATTTATAAGTTTCTTCACATGATGCACTAAGGTTTCTAAATATATGCATTTATTCATTCATAATTTATGTATATATTCTATAGTTTTTGATATGGTTCAAATTATTTACTATATCAATAATTTATACAGGAAATTACATTCAATTTCTATACGCGTTTTGAATTTAGCATACCGCCAGTAGTTTCGTGTTCATTTAAGAATGAAAAGCGTTTTAGAGGATACTACTCAAGTGTGAAGGGAATGTTATTTGGTTTGCGAGAACTTAACGAAGAAGACATTCTACTTTTCACATATTTGGGTAGTGGTGAGCTTGCGATTAATGTTTTTGACAATGCAAAGATAGAGAAAGAAGTCGAGGAGGGTGCAATTATTAGAGGTAAGATGTTAATTGTATATCGTAAATTGAATTTAGATGATGGAATGATAATATATACAATAGGGCATGCATGTATGAAACCTCAAATGTATACTATGTCTTATATGCAGAGATTAAAGACGAAGATAACATCCACAATGTTGCAAATGCGGCAAACGTGAATGTTGCTGAACAACATATTATTGTTCAAATAAACGAACCAATGCCCAACGTTGTTCAATTCAGTAGAGTTATGAGAAGATCCCATGTGTACAACTCAGGTCATGTAGTGGTACGACTCTCTTGAATGAACAATAATTTAAATCTACTAACTTTGCAATAGTAAATATCTAATATTACTTTGTAATGTAGTATATTCTAGAAATATTCATCCTGAAGTACATAAATGGGCTGCTGGAGAACAGATGGTTTTAAGGACGCAAAATGGAGATTTTCTTGTGGGACTCTCAATTGAAAAAGAAAAAGAAAGATGCTCTGCAGGCAGGAACAGGGTTGCAGAGGACAACCATTTGACGGAGGATCGATCCATAGTTTTTACAATGCTGTCTAACGAAGGGAATAGGGTTGTTTTCCAAGTTGAATGACATTAGCAAGCTAGAATTTCTGTTTACACATTCACATCCTTGTAAAATTATGAAATATATCTTTTTTCTTTTCGTCGGCTAAACTATGATATGCACCTTATTATATCCTCATAGCTTAGGATATGGATGATAATGGGGATAATGGTATGGTGTAATGTTATATGAAATTGTGCTTTCTATGTCATAGTCTTTTAATTACTATTGTTAATCCACAATATCAATACATAGGGCTTGTAACATGTATATGTACAAAACCTTAAATTCAACTGTTGACATTTTTTACACTTTTAATAAGCCAGTTTTCTTATGACAAAAAATGATTATCACTTCTTCAAATATAGAAATTAACTTACAAATAAATTTTTTTTAGACTTGTAATATGACAACACAAATTGAAACTAATTAAGGAACTGTTGGAAAAATAAACTAAATATATTCTGAGGAAAATACAAATTAGAATTGAAAGAAAAAACATTCATTGTTTTCAATAAAAAACTAATAACATTATTTATTAGGTCTTCAAGCCTCTGCCATTTCTTGAATATCGCGGTCACTAGAAGTTTCATATGTAGAATTTGGTCGTTGAAATTTAGCATAAAAAAACACCATCATGAATCCTATAACATCAAAAAGCTGGATACAATTAGTCATTTTAAGAGTTTTTGAAACTATACATCTTGTAGCTCTTTCAAGGCCAATTGTATACCTCTTTTCCATATTGATTACATCAGCGTTCTGAAGATTAATGTAAATTCTTGAAGATTCAACAGTACCAATAACTGTTTCTCCTACCAAATAATACAAATGGATGATTTTCATGCAAATCAACCAATTTTAACATATAATATTCAGAGTATTATGAGGAATGTAACATACTCACCGTGCAACCAAAGGGGTCTCATACTTGCCAAAATAATTATAATGGGACTTTCCAAAACATCATTAAACAACAGATCAAGGGATTTAACATGCTTACCCCATACGGTAACTCTAACGATATTCATGTTTATCAAAAATAAATGAATAGCATATAAATATTCTAATTTTGATATGTAATTTTAATATTCTAATTTCTAAACAAGTAATAAATAGATTCTTAAGGTAGAACCTTCCATCAGTTATTCTAAAGCGAATAATCGTTTGATCACCAATTTTAGAAGGAATAACTTGAGCAGGTTCAAGATCTTCAACAACTCCAATAACATCTGAAAAATTGTAACAAAAATATGAAAAATTAGTAATAGAACTGAGGTGGAATGTAAAAAAATATGATAAACTTTGAGAGTGGTATAAAACCTGTAAGAATATCAGCAATATCGCCAGTTCTTTATCCTTTTGCAGTTACTATCATTTGGTCAATATCAACAAATTCAATTTTTTTTATCGTAGGTAATCCGCAGCCGCTACCCTTCGGTGCGCATGGGTAAACCCTACGGGCTCACGTAATAGCCTGCAAACCACGTGAACCAAGATAAACCGTATTTAAGCGACAGGCTCTGGCTCAGGAGGCATAATCATAAATTCTCCTCTCGTGGGATTCGAACCTGTGACCAAGAGGATAGTTATCCCCTCTTTAACCAACTGAGCCAACCCTTGCAAGCTCAAAGTCAAATTTATGATAAGCTATTATAGTATCATCTCCCAATAAAGGTTTAATCACTATTTCACTATTGAACGTGATGTATATTCTGGAGGAAACAGACCTATGCTTCCTTGTATCCTTTTTAGTTAAGAAATCAGAAATCTCATACACTTTTTTTTCGTTTATAACTTCTTGAAATATATCCCATATATCAGAAGCAATGGTGGCTTGAATATGAAAATTCTGAAAACAACTATATTCATCAAATTAATAGTTTCATGTCGCAACATATTGCATATAATACAAAAATTATTGATAGATGTATTGTACATGTATTTTATCTCAGCATCCAGAAGAATTAGATTATATCGATACAATGAGTCATCGTCAAAAGCATTTGATGGCCACATTCTAGTCACCCTAACCTTAATCTCCCAGTCAGTGTGAAATTCATTGAGTGTTCTGAGCTTATCAAACATAACTAAATGTGTAATATTATCACGATTACTGCTTAAGTGTGATGATGATATAACATTGGGGTTATACAGAATTAGGTTATAAATTTAGCTTTGTTATTATTATGTAAATTTACTTCTCCTAACATGTAGTCATAAATTATAATATTTCATAATCCCGTAATAGAAGGCATAAATAACTGATAACAATGCTTATGATAATCTTTCTTAATTGTAAAAATGTAAGATAAACATTTTGAGAATTTGGTAGTTATTTACATTGATTGATGCTAATGGAAATACCTTGATTCAAGTACATCTTAATCATAATCTTAATCTTAATCATAATCTTTACAGGTGTAAGGATTGACTGAATCCTTGACTTATGATTAATCAAAATCAAAATCACATTATTGTAGACAATTAATATTGATTTGAATTTAAGTGTATTCATATACTTCGGAACTCTGTTATTCTATGTTAGATCACACACACTGTAGAAGGGGCTTGAATACATTGTTTACTACAATCAAATCGAATATAAGAACTCAAGTAACAGAACACAGATTTTATTCAACACAATAAACTCTGTTACAAAGAATTGTTCTCTCTCAATGATGAACAAATTATCACGAGAGCTGCTAGGGTTACAAAGAATAATATCCTCGAATAAGATAACACATATAGTGTAAATCCTATGTCTATGTTTATATACTACACAGTTACAATATAATCTTCTAATTGATATCGAATATAATTTTGCTTCCTAATATATATATCAATCAGTTATCTTTTCTTCCAAGTATTTTATTCTTCATAGAATTCTTCTTCATGCATATTTCTTCATATATTTTAGCTTGATCTTCTTTCCTTTCAATCAGCCGCCTTCCTTATCTGAACGTCTCCTTAATTCCTGATATTATCTCCTGATAAATATCTTATGATAACTTAAGTTCTGACAACTTAAGTTCTGATATCTTAAGTCCTGACATCAGTATAAGTACTGATTTCTAGTTAAGTACTGATTTGTCCTTTTAAGTAAGATCTGAAAACTAAACACAAATCATCATTAGACATGAGATCACAAAT
Organism: Apium graveolens; assembly: GCF_009905375.1. Lineage (NCBI taxonomy): Eukaryota > Viridiplantae > Streptophyta > Magnoliopsida > Apiales > Apiaceae > Apium > Apium graveolens. Next base: position 303,851,567 of record NC_133650.1, read on the forward strand.
ATATCTAACATTATATGTTCCTAAGATTATAATGATTTCCTGTCAAAAATAATAAATAAATCTAAGTTTAATTTTGAAGTCAAATATATGTTGATGATATCTTTGGTTCAATTATAAATATCAACGCGGTATGCTGTAAATAATTTATGTACGGAAAATGTTCAACATTCAACATAACATCAATAATCAAATTCACCAGCATGACAGAACATCTGGTATAATGTATGAAGGGAGGAACATTAAGCGATAAATAACAATCCATATCAAATGATAGTGAAATAATCTTGGAAAATTCAAAATAGTCATGAACATAACGCGGAATAAATATGATAAAAATGGAAGCAAACAGTTTTATTCTTAAGCAAACTCGTCAACTTTGTAGAAGGTTTGGTTCACTGGAATGAGTAAGAATTTGGCATGCTGCATCACAAAGTGTAATGATAGTTGGAAACAGATTACTGAAAAAAGAAGTTGATGTTCATAATCTTCTTTGATGGAAAACAATAAATTTTGTGAATCATAAGGATTTACGGTCTTTGGCTTCTTGGTTACAGACTTTGTGGAATCTGGGCTATCAAACAAATGACATGATTCGTTGCCCTGAAATATAATTGGGATTGCAAATCAACTTAGTCTGTAATAATTTTTACTATTAGTTATATCATGTTTACAGAAAAGTATTCACAACAACTTTGTCAAAGGATGGACATTTTGGAACAGGAGAATAATCTGTAATGGATGAGCTTGCGGCAGAGGAATCTAACAAATCCACAACCTCATACAAATTGTTGTCATTGGTGACATTGGCCTCGTTAATCTCAATACTAACAGTTAGTTCTTTATGAACAATCTCATTCAGAATATCAGGTATAGGAATATCCTATGGTCGCTGCATAACGGTAAATTGGACATTCATAACATTACAACAAATGTAAATAAAATTTACACATTTGTGATCAAACTATAAATATAATACACATCTTTCTTATTCAAGTAATGTGTTGCGGTGTTCCCAGCTAGCCTCTTCACGACATGATCCATGAGGATGACATTATATGAGGATGACATTAGTAGTCAATGTTGAATCCACAGCTAAGATTACAAAAGATTGATTAATAAAAAATAAACAATATACTATGTATAAGTATTGCAATGCATACTAATCCAAACAACCCTCTTCTCCGCAAATGTCCAGTTTTTCTTACAATTTTCACATCTGAACCTCTTCCCTTTTTTTTGTAGATCTACTTTATATTTCTGACAACTATAGTAGCACCAATTATCTACATCTTCAATCTTAAGAATTTTGAACGTGCAACAAACCTTCTTTTGAAATATTAGTAAAACAATGGAGTTAGTGAAAAATGTTATCATTTCAATTGTATAAAAATTGGAAAACGATAGTACATTGATGATAAATATGAATAACAAACCTTGACACTTAAAGTGGAACAACTGTCATTCAAATCTTTCAGATTTAACCTTTCAATGGAAGGTATAATTGCAATTTCGGTTGACATCTTTTCAGGATTTCCAGGACTTTTGAAACCTTCCTCCAACAATCTTGTTTAATGACAAAATGATGTTAACATAATAAGTATTATAATTAATTTCCTAAACTTTTAATTTTGATATAAACAGAAAATACCTTTCTCGTATTTCTAAAACCGGCTCAATGTTCAAGTTTATGTAGACCTTTGAAGATGACAATGAACCAATTTGTACGGTTTCTAACAAATTAATTTATTCAAAAAATTTGAAATCTATTAGGAAAATATACATTGCTTTATATTTGGATAATTAAAAGTAAACTAATTAAACAACAAAAACATATAATATATCGCAAAATATAATTAAAATGATTTTAAAAAATACCTCTGAATGTATATAGTTTGTACTGGTTACAATTGCTATGATTGGTTTCTCCTCGGACTTTATAAAAGCTTCATTCACAGCTATAGCCAATTCTCCCCCGATGCTCACTTTCTGAAAAACTCTGCATTTATACAACATCAGATAATAAAATATTTTCATCTATTAGTCCTTATATAAAGAGTATTCATTCTTATCAAATAATTAGAATTTACCTTTCATCCGTAAGCATAAATCTGACAACATCTCTTGGTCCATATTTGGTAGATATTCGATTAACTTTCTCATATGCGTCAATTACTCCTATTAAATCTACAATTGTATGACTCATACTATTAAGAATTGTCAATGTTTCTCTATATGTGCGTTTAACATAGAATATATAAAATTCGCACAATGCTTGACATTACAAAAATTCTTACAACACTAAAAAGTAGATAAAAATGTAATCATACCGGTGTCAAACTCAAGATTCTCGTTCTCTCCCAAATGTTTCGTTTCTTCCCCTAGGTCAGCCAAGTCCATGAATTCAAACTTATAACGCGGAATCATACCATAATCTTCAACACATTGAATAAAAGTAGAACCCAATAGCCTTATACATAAATTAGTTGACATGGGCTTGAGCTTACCAACAGTATCCCTTACGATAAAGTTTTCAAATCTTTAAACATGACCCTCAAACACATCTCCTCCAATCGCCTTCCAATTGTCAGGAAAAACGTAGGCGTGTACATGAGAATTCTGTTTTTTACAATGAGAAATAAGGTTAATATGTATAATAAAAATATACTGCATATATAGTTATTGTGCGATGAGTACATGAAAATTTATTATCAAAACAACAATAATAAGAATTATATACATCATCGTCCAGAAGAATAAGATTTTATCCTCTAACGGAACCGTTTTCAGGTGATATAATTTCCCAAATTCGTGTCACTCTAACTTTCAGTCGCCATGTAGTTCTGTTCTTTTGGAGATTTTTGATTTAATCAAACAAAAGACTCTCCATGACTCGTGGTGAGTAAGAAAATGACTTGTGAAGATGAGTGTTATCTTGTCATATTGATTATATTATATATTTAAGGTAAAAGAATTCTGTTATGTGATTTAAATGAATTTTGTAAAGTTAACCTTGATTATGGAGAGTGATTGAAGCAGTCTAAAAAATAGTACGTTAAAATCTCAGTGAAAAACTTATCTATTAAGAAAGATTTATCTTGATTGATATGCTCTTTAAAATAAAAAATACATCAACTAATAAATAATATAAACCAAGGATAACAAACTTAGGCATTTCAATATAATATCATAATAATGTCATAAAAATATCTTCTGCAAATCTTTTCTCATAAGTAATATATCATGGCCGCTGATAATCTACATATTTTCTATTATTCAAAAATGATTCCATTTTATCCTTGATATGAAATTTAATAATTGTCACTAATAAAGATAAATATTGTTTAAACTCGTAACAAACAAATCACTTTGCCTTAATTTTAGGTTATAGAGATGAAGACTCAAAGTTATTTTGATGAATAAATATTATACATTCGATTAACTTATAGTTATCACAAAGCGACATTAATCTGCAAAAGTGTTTATAAATAGGTTCTTGGCATGTCAGATGAAGGAAAACTACGAACCAAGCGAAATGGTAATATTTTTTGCATTTGTCACTATGTAGTTTCTAGACCTTGACATCTTTGAATCTATTTGGTAGGCTGTTCCATACGTGTTTGTGAACGAAAATGGAGAAGAAGTATATTCAAATGTAAAAATATTCTTAACAAATGGATCTAGTTTTGTGTTGGGATTTGACAAAGAATGCACACAGATGTAAAAGAAGGTAAAGGCGCAATAATTTGTTTACGATATATGTTAATAGTTCCTTTATTAAGTGAAATATAGCTTTTTAAAATTTATATTAAAATTAAATTAAGTGCCTAATTTTCAGATTTTGTACGGGGTTCCCGAATTTTTTGTCCCGACCATGCGCCGATAACATTTGTTAAAGTATGTAATGGACAACACAGATTCTTTGCTAAGAAGGTGACGAGTAAGTGCATCTCCAATGGTGTTAGATATAATTGGTTGGCTAAATTGGACCTGTAGAACAATTTGTAAAATTTGTTGAACCTATAAGGCATTGTGCTTTGATAGTATTGGTTATATTTTAAAAATAGTATGTTATTAAAATTTTATGTTGATATAAATAAAATATATTACTTCAATATGGTAATAAATGATTAAATTTTTTTTTACAGATTTCTTACATATCTGTAGTTGTTCAACAAATATAGTCAACATCAAGAGGTTGACTATATTTATAAATAAGGGGAATGTATCATTGGAGATGATTTTTTTTTTACATAATCTCTATATTTTTTATTTATAGTATATATTAATGATTTTTAGTTAAGGGTTCTATGTGGTTGGAGATGCTCTAATAATTGTTGAAATTCTGACCGTTGATTGGCCGATAACTTTTGATAATACGTGGTGGACGTGGACGACACAGACTCTTTGCTTAGCATAAAAATGGAAAAGGACATACACTTTCAAGTCACGTGTAAGCGAGACTTTAATGTCACGAATGCGATATTAAATTATGTTTGTTACTCCTCCCTTCTTATTTATACTAGCTTTACAACCTGTTATAAATTTCATTTTGGATTATTATTTTATTAGTATATTTATAAATAGTTATATAAAAATTTAATATTAGAGGGATTCAAACCTGAATATTGGGTAGTATATAAATAATATATATTAATTGTTGGTGAGATTTGAACATGGAAGCTTGAGTAGTTTATATTCTTTTAATATTTGAATCTAACGATTCAAATTACTTGATTAAAAAGATCGATCATAAATAAGGATAGCCAAACCAACCAAAAAAGGCATACCAAATTAGAGTAAAGTTCTATGGAGTCCACCTTTAATTGAAGTCCTCGGAGTCCATATATGTTCTGCAAGTAAAATATAGCTTAAAATATTGCAAAACATATTATTTTTCGACAAACATCACTATTCTATCAAAAATCTTGTAGATTGCATACATTTTACAAGCAGAACATTGCAAAAATATATATTCTACAAAACATGTTTAGTTTGCAGAACATAAATGTTCATGTTGCAGAACATATTGCAGAACATATATATTGTACCTTAAATATATGAGATTTGCATGATTTTGTTGAAGTTATGCTATTTGTGTAACATGTTTTGCAAAATAACACGTTTTACAATATATTTTATTTGCAGAACGTAGATGGACTCCGAGGACTCCGATAAAAAGGTGGACTCCATAGAACTCACCCCAAATTATATCTAATTTCGGTTATTATAGTATAGTATAGATATATCTATACATATCCATTTCGTTTTATAAGGCTCAAATTAATCATTTTATGACTTAATACTAAGAATTGTCAATTTATTATTTTTCAAATATAAAATTTACATTTCAAAATAAAGTAATGTACTCTTCAATAATATTCCTTTTACTTTTTTTCAATTATATAGTAGGTATAAATTTTAGTCCAAATTTAGTGAAATTGATCTGTCCATTTAGACTTTTAAGAGATCAACTTTACCGAATTTTGGCTGAAGTTTATACCGCAGATGTCCATTTAAATGGTAAAAAAAAATTATACCAGCACATGTGTTGATTTAAATTAGCAATTTAACCTCAAGCACAAATCCAACATGAAATTGCTAGTATTTCATAAATTTCATGTTTTATTCAATTTTATATACTTTCCACTTTTTTAGTGTCCTGTTTAATTTTATACATGTCAAAAGATCACACTCTTTTACCTATTTTCCTCACTATTAAATTATATTTTTTCTTCACCTTCGTGATCAAATCATTCATATCGAAGTCAATAAAACGGAGAAAGTAATTACAAATAATGCAAAATTTTGCGTCATTCATGGCAACTCATTATCAGCTTACGCTTGCCCTAGACCGCAAATGAATAGAATTATTGCACACAAAATTCGAAATCGATTCGTTTAAATGACACCGATTCCACTCGTTTTTTAAGATGATTTAATTTTGAACATGAAAATCTACTACTTGATTAGTAAACAAATTTGTTGAGCATTTTATCTGGTCGATATAAACACGATCCATTTAACTTAAAATTAGTTCAAACTCCACTATCTTGACTGGACTTTGAATAAAAATTTGTATATGTTATAAATCCCTTAAATATGAGAAATAAGAAATTTGAAAGGTATGATATCATCAAATTAGTCTACTAGTGAAATACGTGACAAAACACCAATTAATAAATAATGCTAGTACATTTATCTTGTCATTTATTAGTAATTTAATTATTTTTTAAATTTTATTAATATAATTAAATTAAATCAATTTTTTCGTAATGAAACTATCAAACATCATTATCAGATCTGTTCGTCTTCAATTTTCTTCATTTTTATAAACCCTGTTACATAAAACTTGCAATCTACAAAAATCAAATCTAATTAAATTATCAAAACTTAATTAAAATTTTCACCTAAATAATTTATAATTTATAAAATTATAAATGTCTCAATAATTTCATAAAATATTGGATATATTCTTGAAACTCGACTTAAAAAATAAAAAGACACACAAGAAGGAACTAGTGCACATTATCAGAGCCAATATACAATTGTAAGATAAATACTAAGATTTGATCTCTCCGTAACTTGTAAATTTATAAATTATCGAGTAACAAATATACACGAACTATTGGTAGATAACTAGTTGGGCTCCATTTTTGAATTCTTCGTAAGCAAACTCGTATTCGGTCGTTAATTAAAAACGTTTACCATCAATTTATGTTCGATTAATAAACTCAAATTGACGTAATTGAAAAACATAATGAAATTTTGCTCGTCTCTGACCGAACTCGGGTTCGATTATGTTAATTTGCGGTTATAATTATTATAGTATGTTTTGTACACGTTAGGGTTGTACACACGAACCGCTCAACCGCATTTAATCGTTCAACCACTCGCAACTTAACCGCATTTTATGGATATTCTGCGGGTTGGTTGTGAATTTAAATTTTAAAAACCGATCATTCGCAAGTCCTTTTAAAAACCTATGCAAAACTATCAAAGACATTTTTACACAAGTCGGAGAAAGTGGTTGTTTCCTAAGAAAATTAAGTAGGATTGTATTCTTTTTCTTCAAATTTTGAGGAAACAGCTAAGAGCATATTCAAGCCATCCATCCCCTTATCTATATTTTTAACAAGTGTAATTATATGGGATGGATTAAAATTGAAGCATCCTAATTCAAAGCATCTTTTCTAAAAAGATTTAGGCGATAGAAACTCAAACTCCATATTTGGGAACCAATTTTTCTCCCCTATACATGTCACATTACAGATTTCACTAACTTATTTTTACATTTTACTAATAAAATATAATATATTATCTCTACCACCCTCCCAACCTATTTGTATTAAGTAATATTTTAAGAACATAGGTAAGGATTATAGAAAATACCATTGAAATAAAATAATTTTCGAATATCTAATTTTTTGGGAACAATATTTTAATATATTTTAGGAAATCAAAATAAGTAACCCATCGGAATTGCTCTAAGAGCATTCACATCGCATTCCTCATCTATCCCCAATCACCATAATTTTGGTAAATTTATGAAATTTAGCCCAAATATCTATTTATATTCGGTTACCCATTTTAGGGGAAATTTTAGGAACAAACATTAAAATCCCCATATTTGCGGACTTTTTTCATTCCCCATTTTATATTTTATACAAGTTTAAATTTAGATCTGAAGTAAAAAATAATAAAATAATAGTTAGTGATTAAAGTTGTGAAAAGAGATGGGAGGAAGAATTAATAAAAAAAATATAGAGATAAAAGATGAAGATTGGGATGTAGGAAATTTTTTAAGGTAAATAAAATATGAGAAAATTTTTAGAAACTTACTATTTATAATATGTTTTTGGGGATGGGGATGGTAATACCATTGTAAATGCTCTAACAAGTTTAAGTAGAAATATCTATTTGATCCAACATTTAACAGAACTTTATCTTTCTTTAATGTTTCCATGACGGAACATTAACTTTCCACACTGTATAAATTCATTCAGAGTACATCACGTACAAGTAGAAGAAAACTTTTCTTCAATAATGAGCTTTTAGAAAGAAAATCATAAGTTAGCAACCAACAAGTTCCTAGATGTTTCAATTCACCATCATAACCTGCATAAAATACATGAAAAAGAGTTTCTCATGAACAACAAAGTGGTTAGCAATTGATTAAAAACAAGGAATAGATAATACGGATCTGTTCCCATGGAAAATATTTTCTGAATTTCATCAGATGAATGTGTTCCCATGCATTGCAGCCTAAAAATCTAAATGAGTCAAATCATTGTTTGCAAGGGACTATTAATCTGGATCAATTGAAATTTAGTTCTTCATGGACAATTCTTCAGTTATTCCACAAAAGTTAAGAAACATTTTACATACATTGGATAACTGTGCATCAGTTGATTATACACGTTTTATAGGAGTACTTGATCCGGATTCCATACTAGAACCAGATATGTATATGATACGACTCCAAATTGAGCTAGACGACACTATTATATCTCAAAATTAACAAGAGTTAATATCACACATTTATAGTGACATGGAGAAAAGCAAACCATGGATAATTGTTAAAGTTATAAAGGAAGGGAGAGTAAGAAGTAATAAAATAATATATAGATAAAGAAATGGGGATTGGGATGTAGCAAATTTTTGGATGATAGATAAATTATAAGAATAAATTTACAAATTTACTATTTTTAGTAAGATTATGAGGATGAGGATGAGGGAACGGTCTAATAGCATTAAAAATTTACTATAAATAGTATTTCCCTAAAAAAAATTCTCAAATTTTATTTACCTTTCAAAAATTTCTTACATCCCAATCCTCATCTCTATATCTATACTTATTTTATTATTTTTTTCTCTCACCTTTTTTTACAACTCTAAATAAATTTTAATATATCTCCCTCCTTCCTTACATAGTAAAAGTGTTTAAAATATAGGTCGGGAAATAAAAAGTAAGTCCCCATATTTGGGGACTCAATTAGTTGTCTCTAAAATTTATTTTGAAATAGAGAAACAGATGTAAACTTATATTTAAATTTCAAGATTGGGGATTAGGGATGTATGTAGAGTAGAATGGAATGAGAAGCATTCCATATCTATCCCCAATCCCCATTATTTTGGGAAATTTATAAAATTTAGCTCAAATATCATTCTACATCTGGTTCCCCATTTTAGGGAAAATTTTAGGGACAAGTATTTGAGTCCCCATATTTTGGGTACTCGTTTTCCATTTCCTATTTATATTTTATACAATTTTACCTGTAAGAAATAATAAAATAAAAGTTAGTGGTTAAAGTTGTGAAAAGAAGTGGAAGAAAGAATTAATAAAAAAGAATATAGAGATAAAGATGGGGATTGAGATGTAGGAAAATTTTTTAAGGTAAATAAAATATGAGAAAATTTTTAGGAACTTCTTATTTACTATATGTTTTTGGGACGGGGATGGGGATGACAATGTGAATGCTCTGACAAATTTAGAGCAGAAATCTATTTGATCCAACATTTAATAAAAATTTACCTTTCTTTAACGTTTCCATGATGGAACATTAACTTTCCACACTGCATAAATTCATTCAGAGAACATCAGGTACAAGTAGAAGAAAACTTTTCTTCAATAATGTGCTTTTAGAAAGAAAATCATAAGATAGCAACCAACAAGTTCCTGGATGTTTCAATTCCCCATCCTAACCTGCATAAACAACAAAAATCCGAAATCAGGCAGGCTTCAAAGAGAAGCTTGAACTAGGTGGACCTCCATCATAACTTCCGGATCCTCACCCAAATCCACCACCTCTGCCAGCACCCTGCAAGTTCAGAATCTATAGTGTAAAAAAAAGAAGTAAACATGGAAAATGCAGCAAAAGTAATCATGAATCACTCGTAATAATTACTAGGAAAATTCGGGAATAACACAGGCCAAGCCCTGTAAAGAACTCATGCACAAAAAAGTGGTTAGCAATTGATTAAAAACAAGAAGTTGCAAGGAATAGATAATACGGATCTGTTCCCATGGAAAAGAGTTTCTGAATTTTATCAGATGAATGTGTTCCCATACATTACAGCTTAAAAATCTTAACGGGTCAAATCATTGTTTGCAAGGGACTTTTAATCTGAATCAATTGAAATTTACTTCTTCTAGGACGATTCTTCAGTTATTCCACAAAAGTCAAGAAACATTTTACATACATTGGATAACTGTGCATCAGTTGATTATACACGTTTCATAGGAGTACTTGATCCGGACTCCAGACTAGAACGAGCTGGTAATTGTTTTTTAAGTTGCAGGGCTCTATTGATCCACCATAAAATGGTTCGCCTAACCAGATATGTATAATATACAACTCCAAATTGAGCTAGACGACACTATTATATGTCAAAATTAACAAGAGTTAATATCACACATTTATAATGACATGGAGAAAAGCAAACCATGGATAAAAGACCAGTTTGCCATTGCTGCAACCTACTGTGGGAAAAATATTGCGGAGAACAGTGTAGTCGGAAAAGTTGAAAAGTATCTCGTAAATACACAATTAAAATTTCCAAGTTAATAGATTTAATATTAAATTTCCTTTAAAAATTAGTGAAGTCCAAATAATCTTTTGTCTAAACAAAAAGATAGAATCAGGCAATCAGCTTTCCGAATAAGCTGTAAAAACTCATTTAAGTTTCATGCATAAAATGGAAATTTGTTTCCACGAAAGCGGGTTTCAAAGAGAAAAACTTGTAGTGTGATAAAAACTTAACACCCCTCTTAGCTGAATACTTCGTCTACAAAAGCCTGTCAAATGGGCACTGATGAGGATAAATGCATATAAGTTTTACAACCAACAAGCATCACTTATAACAAATTAAAGATTTTATGATAATAAAAAAACTCGGCATTTTATTTAAAGAGGAAAACAGAATAAACTAAGAATACTACATATAATGCTTTCAAATTCCAGTTTTGCCAAACAACTTCTTAACATGAATCAAAGGAAGAAACGAAAATTTACTGTCTCACACGAAGAGAAGAATCCATATATCAAAAAAGATGTCCAGATTAAAACAATAGAGCCCATACGATAACCATTCATACATAAAGGTCATCTATACTATGCTATTAGCAGTGTTCTAAAAGTTAGAGAAAATCGGGATTAATCGCCAATTAATCGCTGTTCGATGGCAAAACGAACTAATTAAGCAAAAATCGGGTAAAAATCGTTTTTTTGCGAAAAATGGTCAAGAATCAAAAAATCGGATTAATCAGTCAGAAATCGGCCTAATTGGTAAAAAATAAAAAAAAAATTAGAAAAATAAAAAAGTATAAATTTGTATAAAATTAAGAAAAATATTATTTTTGTATACATAATTATTATTTTAAATTGTTGAATAATGAACTTTCTTAATTTTTCATCTCAAATTAACCTCAATTTATAAGCTGGATCTTAAAAATTATATTTACTTTAATAATATTACATATTTTAAATTTATTTATGTAAATATAAATAATAATTATATAAGTATAATCAAAAATAAAAAAATAATTACAGATATTGATATTTAAATATAAAAATAATATTAAATTAATTCCAATTAATGACACGATCATTCCGATTAATCCGAAACGGTGACTCCACCGACTAAGTCCCGCTTTTTTTGTACAATAAAAAACAACTGAGCTCTTAAGGAAAATAAATGAGAACCTATAGATCTAATATAAACTAATACTCTTTGTTTAATACTTTCATAGGTTCAAGATTTAAACCTCGTCTATAAAATTTTATAGTTAAACATTTATATTAATTTATTTTCTAAATTATTTTTGAGGTTCGAGTTCGATGAATAACATTATATACTTCACATCATCTATTTTCAAGATAATATACAAGCAAATGACCTTCGCCCAAAATACCATCAAAAATGTATTATTATATTTCATTATCTTCTCTACTTTTTTTCATACTAAAAAAATTATATATCTATACGTTGCACGAATTAGAAGTTAATATCCGGTTGTGAAGAGTTAGCAGCATATGTAGCCGATGGGCTTGTTACGAATAACCTAATTAAACATTAAATAAACACCTTTGTAAGTAGACCCCATTTACCCCACAAAATGAATACATCATCCTCGGTACATTATAAGATCATTTTCAAAGGAACTCGAAAAAAGCACTTCTAGTTTACTTAGCCAAACTCTAAAAATCATACCATTTTGATGTTATAACAAAAATTACACCAACTTTGGTGTTTCCACCAAAATTTATAGAGTTTTTCAAAGTTCCAACACTATCCTTCTATCCTTCCACAAAAACAAATCATTTCTTTTGTACCCAAATAACTTAACATTCTTTTGTTCTCATTATCTTTTTAATTATTTTGTTTATGGTTTATTAATTTTAAAAAATCAAAATTTGATCGAAATTGGTATTCAATATAATTTAAATATGTATAATACATGGTCTTGAAATTTAAATTCACAGAATAATTAAAAATGAGATAAATTATAATAAAATTGAATTTTTTGTGTTAAGCACATTAGTTTCATTGTACATGCATGCAAGATGCAACCTCATAAGCTCAAACCTCAAGTAAATACCGACTCATATTGTCGAGCACTCCTCTAGATCACCAGCATTTTATCAAAATATAGTCCATGTTCAAATTTGTAAAGAATTACCTTCACTATTTTTATTTTATTTTCCTCTCTACATTTAATTTTTATCATTTTATTTTTGGCTTTCTAAATATTATAATTTGATAATTTATTTGCTTATATATAATTTAATTAGTATATATATTAGCATGAATTTTGAAAAAGAATGAAGAATATGCTTTCAAAAAAAATTGATTCCTTTTTAATGTTAAGTTTGATGTACATGGGTTGGAGATCTAAATTTTGGTGTGATTTTTACACCAATTTAGTGTAAAAATTATACCAAATTGGTACAATGAGTTGGAGATACTCTAATAAAACCATTTACTACTCCCTAAGTAAAGGTTCATTTCATTGACTCTTCATTGGACTACATTGCCCTTGCAAGCATAATTGTATGATTGAAGTACATTTTCTTTTTATTAATTATTGTAGAACCAACCAAAGATTTTCAATACATAGTTTGTGAAAGGAGAATTTTGAGGCATCTAGAATTGTTACCCTAAAAAATGAACACACTTACTACACATTTCTCACACTTACAAAATTTACCTTCATCGGTGCAAATGAAAGTGCAATATCTAAGATAATTTTAAACTTAACAATCATTAATGAATTCAAATACTTGGAAATTTTAAAATTTACACAAGATGCTACTAATCACTTTCTACGAAAAGGAGAGTACGAAGTCACTTCCAACTAATTTAGTGTGGGTGTGGGTATGGGATCTAATGGATCCTTCACGTGAAAACCGGACACTTTGATTTCAAGAGATCTGGGTCAAAATAATTTACAAGGCCTCACAATATCTTAATTATGGATAAGAATATTTGAATACAAGAATGTTTATAGATCACCGTTATCCTTTTAATTTATGCTATAAATATACCACTAACGATTATGTATGTTTTCTTTATTTGTTAGACGACATTAATTTAGAAATGTGAAGTGTTAGATGACATATCCATGAATCCTAATTTTTAAAAAAGTAAGAGTTTGATAATTGAATCCGCACTCATGTTGACACCCATACGGCCATACCGGATCCGAGTAACTTAGCATTTATGAATTACTCTAATATGGCCTCCTTTGTTTCAAGAATTTTGTAGTTACTTAAGATAATTCAGCTTCCAAGGAATCAATTTACAATTCATATTTCCAAGGCTAAAGTATTATTAGTTTATCACTGTGTAAACAGTTGCTACCTAGTATTTTTTGGTAATTTGATTCATTTAACAATTAGACAACTTTTCAATTTGGAATAACAATGGGTAAGCTTGGAACTAGAAGTTCAATTTGTTAAATATTAAACTTAGTAAAATGAACACGGTAACCTAGTCAGGTTCCAAGAAACTTGCAATTACATAGTTGAGCTACATTGAGACAAACAAGCTAACAAATTAATAATCCGAAATAGGTCCCCGTTGTCTTCATTTATTCTACCCCGGGTAAGAGATACTTCCTAATATACATTTTTTTTATTAAACTTGCTATAATAAGCTTCAGCTCGGTGGTAGTGACACTTGGCAAGATTGTAAACTAATTGTCTTAGCAAGATTATGAATCGAATTGTCTCTTGACTTGGGCAAATTGGATTTTGATGATTAGGTGTGAAGCGCATGATGATATCCATAATCACCCACATGTGGCGTTTAAGTGTGGTGCAATATTAGATTCATAACAACTTGTTCTCAACTAGTTACATTGTACTTTTCCTTTCTAAATTTCAATTAACTTGACCTTTTGCATTTCTAACAATTCCAATGTCATGTAAATTCAGGCAAGAATGCATCTAGACAAAGGTGGGATATAGTGAACAATGAAATCCATTTCCACGACCATAAATACAATTAATTATCTTTAAAGTAATAGGGTCGGGACTAAGAAAAAAAATATTATTTTAGCGGGTTTATTACTTTATCGGTAGTAAAGATACACCGAGTCTATTGTGTTGGGACGGGAGAAAAATATTATTTTAACTAGATTATTATTTTATCGATTATTATTTCATCGAGATTTAACTGTAATGGGATCACTACCATAAGGTATAAATTTACAAACATAGTCAAAGGGGAAATAGAAAATACCCTAAAAATGCAGGCTGGTAGTCTGCAGGAGCACCACCTGGGTCTAGCCAAATCAAACCTTGGAGGGCCACTGCAAACCAAACAATACCCATCAAAACAAAATCCAAGCCCAAGCCTAACTGAAATATCAACTAAACTCCGAAACACGTAACAGACACTGGGTGATCACCAGGAGACGCACCCATCGGAATAAAAAAAAAGAGAAGTATTACCATAGTTGCTATCAGATGGATCGAATTATAGGAGAGCTCTCATGTAATTTATGCAGCTTCTGTAACTCAACAAGTATAAACCCCACAAATATGGGATTACTTATCATAAAGTTGTGCCTCGTCTATTCATAAGGTTTTAGGGTTTGATGGGCTATATGTATAATGCAGATAGGGAAAAATATCAATCTGATCCCTGGTTTCATTGAAATAAATTAAGTTGATCATTATTTTCTAGTTTGACTCAATTTAATTATTAATTATAAAATTTAGATTAAAAATATCAATTGGCAATAATAAATTAATGAAAAATCAAAATACCCATCTATGAGAGATTTGCCTAAAATACCTATTGACAACATGTTTTGTCCAAAATAACCATTAAATACGCATGTGGGGATGCGGATTCAGATTTTAAAAATTTAACAAAAGATACGCATGTACAGGGCGTATTCACACTTTGTTTTTTTTATTCTTTGGAAAATCAAAAGTGAATACGCATTTTCAACATGCGTATTATTTGTTAAATTTCAGAAAGTTGAATACACATCCATTTAATAGATTCATGCACATTTGGACATTTAGGTCGGTTAAAAGTGAAAAGTGGATTTTGGGTATTCATTCATGAGAAATAGTTACCCAAAATTGGTTCCCAAAATTATTTCAAAATGTAAATCGACATATTTTCGTTGTTTATCTCACAATTAGGGCTGTCAAAAAAATTCGAAAAATCCGATATTCGTCCGAAAAATCCGCATTCGTATCCGAAATAAAGCGGATATTATCCGTATCCGACACAAAACGGATATTATCCGTATTCGAATCCGCCGATTGCGGATACGAATACGGATATAGGCATATTCGTATCCGATAATATCCGAATCCGAATAAATATATTTTATATTTAAATATTTAATAATTTAAAAATATATTATATTAAATTTATAGTGTGTTTATGTGTATATACACACACACATATATATATATATATTAAATATTATGTTTATACAATTTTATAGACATATAGAAAAAAATTATTTGAGTTCAACAATTTAAAGATAACGATTATATTTAAAAGAAAAATAAAATTAATTTTAAAAAATTAAAATATAATTAAATCACTTTATCACTTTTTTTAATTTTTAAAAATGAATTTTTATTTTTAACTATATTTTTTTCAATTTTTTTAATTTTTAATATAAAATAAAAAAATCTGATTGAAAATCGGATTCGGATCCGGATATTATCCGTATCCGGATAGTATCCGTCGGATCCGGATTCGGATTCGGATATTATTCTTTAAATATTTCCGGATTCGGATACGGATACGAATTTTCGGATTCGGATCCGGATCCGGATATAGGCGGATCCGTATCCGAATTATCCGTTTGACAGCCCTACTCACAATCATTAAAATCGAGACATTCACATCAAACTCAACAATTAAGATAGCTTAAAATGACATATGACTAATACCACATCATTTTGAAATTATTTGTTGGAACCAATTTCTAGCACTATTCATTAAAATATTCAATTTAGTAAAAACTAGTGTTAGGGATCCAAAATTGGTTTCAAAAAAATAATTTTAAAATGACGTGGCATGTCACATTTAAGTTTACATTAATCAGAATTCTTTTATTATTTTACTAGATCAAATTCAAAAATAAAAATAAACAAAAATATACATATATACATTTATACTATTTTTAGAAAATAAATTGTGAAATGTGGTATATAGTAAATGTAAACCTAAATGTGTCTCTTTTCTAAAATAAGAGTCTCCCCGGTCTTATTTCATAAACTCAAACCTCACTTCTTCTTTTTTTACAACAGAACTAGCCATTTCCTATATAATCATTTTTTAATTAATTTTAACCGACTCATATTGTTGATTCTAATTTCATTTTTTATTTAATATTTTTACTTGTTTTTATATAATTTATTCTTTTCTTAATAAGCAAAATATTTAGTTTTGACATGATTCTTTAACTATTTCTTACCACTATTCAAAATACAGGTGGTTTTATGTTTGTTAACGTTGATTAAAGACTATGACTTGAAATTATGGTGATGAATTTTTTTGTTTATTATATGCTTAATTATATCGAAAGAGAAATAACAATTTTTTTTAATATTGACTCAATTATATGTGAGTTTCCTAATTTGAAGGAACGTAGAATTTTAATATAAAATTTTTACTAGTATTTTTATATTTATTTAATCCAACATTTTACTGTTTTGATAAAATAATTTTTGGCCCATCGTACATTTGGTTGCTTGGTCCCTGACCACTTAAATCCTCAACAATGTTCTCCAACAATTCGCAATCTTTTGCTATAAATATCTAGAGTTAAAATTTTCTGAACATAGAGAGTGCGAAAAGAGTTGACAGTCCATAGTTAGGAACTTTTATGTAATCTAAAGCCGGCATTTGGAACTCGAAGTGTACCATATATCCTATTCAATGCAAGTGCTTTCATCATCAGCACTGTGTAGAACAGCTCCCGTAACAAAACCTAGCTTTCTCTTCGCAGGAAGTTGAATCTCAAACGAGCGTTTCCAGGACCGATGATCAACAGAGCCTTGTAATTTTGGTATACTAATAGAGAGCGGATCCGATGGATGTAAAAACAATGGATTCTGTAGATCGGCAAATGTAAACATCCTCCAGAAGTCACCACGAACAAAGACTCAAGTTTTATCAATCTTCAGAGAGAATGATCAATGAAAGAGACGATTAAACCATCGAGAAAATGGAAGAGACGATCAAACAATCAAGAAAAAATGAACATCAAAACGACGAGTGTAAACATACACCTTTAATACCATCTTGACTGATAGCATATAAAGATTCAAATGTGAAAGCATTAAAATGATTCATTCATCTGAAAATCTTTATGTAACTAACTCCTACACGTACAAAATCCTAACAGAATCTTGTTACGATGAATGCACCATTGTGTCCTTATTATAGCTTGTGAATAGACAGGTGTGTCCCTCAGTCTACATTATAACTACATGGTACGTCATCATCTGGTTGGATTTCTCTAAATTGTTTCTGTCTTAAACAGTTGTTCAAGTCTTCAATTCCTTTTTCTTCATACTAGTATATAACCGTGCGAAGCACGGCCCAGATCAAAATATTAATATTTTCATCATCCCTTACATCCTCAAAGATGCCTTCCAACAATATGCAATCAGATACATGTAATATTTTGAGTTGTTTGAGATTTCTGAAAACAGAGCGCTTGAGAAGATAACCAGAAAAGCCACACTGACAATCTCATCCTGTGATATACTTGCTAGATACCCCATTTTTTTACAATCTGCAATGTACAAAGCCTTCAAGTCTTCAAATGCTCTACTCTACTGCCAAATTTCATTATCTTTTCCATAGTTAAACCAACAAAGAAGATAACTTGAGATAGATTCGCAGTAACCTACACTGAGCTCTTGCAACTTTGCAACTGTACCAAACTTTTGGCAGTGTTGTTGCAAAAGAGGTATTTCAATTTAGAACAACAGATAATATCCAAAATGGTAAGTTTTTAGAAACATGTTGCCGGTTGAACACTATAGTGAATCTCATCATGTAATTTACTTGCTAGATACCCCATGCTGTCGCATTCTTCAATGTAGTGTGCTTTCAAGTCTTCAAATGCTCTTCTATGGCCATTGCAAATGCTACTCACTTCAATATCGCTTTCCTGCAATCACACTTCTTCAACCCTTGCCATCAAACCTTCCCAGGATTTCCAATGATTGCCATACAGATGAATCGACCTCGTTGATGGAACTCTCCATCCACGGTGCTTTGTACCCACAAACATATTGTACCTATCCATCTTAGAAAAAATATCTGTACTTTGAAATGTAGCATCCTCGTCAAATTAAAAATGTAAACTTTTCAGACGAGTCAGTTTACAGATCTCCTTTACTGTGGGCTCCAAATGATACTCTTCATTATCATAGATGAATCCACTTGGTATATGTAATTCTTCGAGACTGGATAGACTAGATATGACATTTGGCACCATCACCAATTCAGTTTTTGCTGCCTGGATCTCTAGCTTTCGAAGATGTTTCAGGTTTGCTACATCTAGCGGCCTTGGGAGATCACAATAATAAATCCAAAGACTTTCTAGATTTTTGGGAAAAAGACTAACATCTGTCTTACTTATGTCACACTTTAAAAAGTTAAGCATCCCGAGATTACTCAAGGGTTGAAGAGAGAACTGCTGCAAAGAAATGTTTACATTTTCTAGCATCAGAGAACTAAGATTCACAAACATTCTGAAAAAGCCACCTGTGAATTGTTGTGGATGGTCGTTGCTTTGTAGCCACAAGGTATGCAGCTCTGGGCATACCAGATTCTCATTGAAATGAACATCAGGAGTCTCCGCATCTAAACGTAAGAAATTTCTAGTACAATAATTGGCATCAGAAGGCAAGTACCCTGAGTTACATGTTACCTGTAAAAATGCATATTTTGAATCTGAGAAAGCTATGGATCTTGCTACATCTCTGATGACATCATGAACCTTAGTTTCATTATCTTTTCCAGAGTTGATCAACAAAGAAGATATCTTGAGATAGTGAACCATAGCAAGTATTCTTGATTCTCCATCAGGTATAAGTTGCCAGCCTGTTGCTAATAGGATCAGCATCTTCATATCAATGTTAGCATCTTCAGGAAAGAAAGAGCACAGAAAAAGACAGGATTTTGCATCATCGTCTTTTAAATTATCAATACTTAATTTGATACACGTATATACTTGTGGATCTAATCCAATAATTTTTTCAAATTTGCCCTTTTGACGTTCATAATGTGCATCCTTCCACGAATTGTGAGGCTCGCCTTTCACAGCTTTACCAACCGCATGAATCAGTAATGGTAAATGACCACACTCATCACACACTTTTTGTACCAAGGATTCATCGTGAAGAGAGTTAATTATATCAGGACCAAGAGTGTTCTTGAACATATACGAAGCCTCACCAGGACTCAAGGTTTTGATCTCGACAAGATGCTCACACTTGTTACGCTTTAATACAACTTTTTCTCGAGATATAAATAGGATTTTAGAACCTGTAGAACTAGTGTCGACGCCAAATGAAGTCCCAATAATATCACCCAA
This sequence comes from Apium graveolens, assembly GCF_009905375.1. Classification (NCBI taxonomy): domain Eukaryota; kingdom Viridiplantae; phylum Streptophyta; class Magnoliopsida; order Apiales; family Apiaceae; genus Apium; species Apium graveolens. Next base: position 303,871,659 of record NC_133650.1, read on the forward strand.
CTGAATCTCAGTCCAAACATCGTCTAGTATAAGGAGAATCTTACCCCCATTCCTTAAACTATTTTCCAGCTGAGAAGCTCTATGTTCCACATCTTGCGATTCCAGATGGCAATTTAGACGCCCAGCAATCTGGTTTTGTAACTTTATTTTGTCCATGTTTTTATTTCCCACATTTACTCGCACCACCTTGTCAAAAATCTTCTTCTTCATGGCATCTTCGCAAAAAAATTCCATCATACGAGTTTTTCCCACTCCAGCCATTCCATAGATGCCATGGACCAGAGGACTATCTTCGTTCACTAGCGTGTCATGGAGCTTTCGATAAGTATCCTTTCTAGAATGAAACTCTTGGAATGTGGTATCAGATCTTGGTATATTTTTTACATGTGGAAGGTATGCAATTCCTTCAGTTAGATAAACCCTTCCAGTGCCACTGAGTTTAGTTACAGTACAGGCCTTCTTTTCCGCATTCCCACCAATTCGAAAACGTGACACTGGATTAGGAATTGGCAGACGAAAGATGCAGCTGCAGGAAGGTGTAAGCTCCTCAACATTCTTCTGGATCTCTTCCACATCGTTTTGCCATGTCAATATATAGTCATTGACTATTTTACCGATATTGTTTTCTTTCTGAGCTTTTCTGGACATCTTGTCTTTCTCAATGTTAAGTTTCACAATTTCGGAATCGAGCTTATTAACAAAAGACTTATAGCAAAACATGTACTTCAAACCATGAAACATTGCATCAACCGTAGCTTCTGACACCCTGTCCACAAATTTTCCCACGCATAGAGTGTCAGCTAGACCAACCATGAGTGTTGGTTATTTTTTATAAAAATAAAAGAAATTAAGTTTTTGTTTAAACTGAGGAAAGAAAATGAAGATGCAGATCTAACCACCAAGACTGCAATGGATGAATAAAAAGAGACTGTGAAATTTACAAGGTCAAGTTGGTCTTATGTGATCAACTATCGAGTGACCAGTGGGATACTACTGGGATTGACATATGGGAATCTTTTTATTTTACTGACAAGGAGATAAGATCGGGTCAGGTGTGCATCTCTTTCAAGATTAAATGTTGACCAACAATCAAGTCGTGGACTAAAGATGAGTGTTAGTTTTATGTGTTTATGATGATAAGATCTTTCAACAACAGAATGCAGAAATACAGAATGGAAGCAACCGAGATTCAAGCATTGCAGTTTGCTCTGATACCAATTGAAATTCGATGGCTCGATAGATAATATAATATTCTAACTGTCAAGGCAAATGGGACAGTTTCTTATGCAAATGGGACAGTCCCTTTACAAATGAGACAATAAATGGGATAGTCTCAATTAACTACAGAAAATAAATAACAGAATGAAAATGTAGAATGCTGAAAACTTAATAAGTAAAAACACCAGGAGTTTTCACTTGATTCGGCCCCTACACCTAGTCTAGTCTATGGCCTACATCCAAGTCTCTATGCCAATTAGCATAGAGAGTGTATTATATCCACTTAAAACAAAGTACTTACAAACTTTCCTTGATTACAAACTTGGCCCACTTGAAAGAAACCTTACCCTAGCACACAGCTACCTAGCACAAAGCTACTTGGCCTTCCTTTTGTAATCAAACTCCCACAACCCGGGACAAGTGATATAATACACCTTTCAGATACAAGAATATAATGTGAAAGTTTACAACTCAAACTAGGCTTCTTGTTTGCTGGATTTGTCTCTCGGGTAAAAGAACAAGAAGGTGTTTTTCAGATGATAAGAATTGACGTGAAAAACATTAGTCAAAATCTGAAAGAAATGAGTTGTATATATAGACAAAGATCTAACAAATTTATTTTCAAACAAAGGATAAGATAGATAAGATTTGAAGACAAGTTTGTTTGAAAATATTTGAATGAAACTTGAGAAACTAATTTGTTAGTTGTTTGAAAAAGATAAACCAAGTAAAAGATAAGTCTTGAAAGATTCAAACTTGGTTTATAAGATAGGGTTTGTCAAAATCCTGCAATGTTTGTTGCATCCATAAAATTTGAGCACAGCAACTTCCAGCTGCAATGTACTCTCCTTCAGATGTAGAAAGAGCTACTGAAGTTTACTTTTTGCTATGCCATGCAACTAAACAATCTCCTAAAAATTCACAAACACCACTTGTGCTTTTTCTATCAAACTGTGACCCTGCATAGTCAGCATCTGAAAAACCGATTAAGTCAACGGAAGAGGAGCTTGAATAAAACAATCCCAAGTCACTCGTACCTTTCAAATATTTAAAAATACGTTTAACGGCATTCAAATGAGATTCTTTAGGTTGAGATTGAAAACGAGCACACAAGCATACACTATACATAATGTCAGGTCGTGAGGCAGTTAAATATAACAATGAACCAATCATACCTCGAAATTTATTGACATCTATAGGTGTACCTTGTTCATCTTTTGTAAGCTTAACTGAAGTACTCATCGGAGTTGATTTAGGTGTGACATGATCCAATGCAAATCTTTTGAGTAAATCCTTTATGTACTTGCCTTGGTGAATAAATATTCCTGTATTAGACTGATTAATTGTGAATTCTGTCATAATACTTAGGTATATGTTGTATATCTTTTGGGTTTATAATTAATAGGGAATTAAGTTCCATGTTAATTCATAATCATTACCTGCATTCCAGTTTGTGAATTTGTGCTTAATAGCATTTTTATTTTATTTTATTTATCCGCGTGTTTATGTGTGTTTAAAGCATTAGATTTTGTAAATCTTTGATTAGACTTCTCATATTCTTGGTACTCGTGCATGTATTACTCTTTCAGTACACTTCTGTCTTGCATCTGTTCGTTTTCTCTTTTATCTCTAACTCTTCAGTTCTCACTTTTATTTAAACTCATCCTCTTAACCTTTTCGTTTTCTTATTCACCTACTCTCTCTTAAACACAATCAAACCTTTTTCATCTCTCTTCTACTTTCTCAATCTTTATCCATGGCACGCAAATCGACTCCATTTACCCGTTCTCGATCCGCCGCTCAATGAATCTCAACCGATGCAGCTTCGGGCTCCAAGCGTCAACGGGTCGGTAAATTCGAACCGGAAGTGTCCAGCGGAACGACCGATAGTTCTTTTGAGCGACATGCAAAGGAGACTACTTCGACGATAGTGATGTCAAAGTTGATTTTGAAGGAACATCTTTGTGATCTGGATCTTCTCAAGAAAGTTGGTATCGTGGAGTTGTTTGAGTCAGTTGGCTGTTCGTCGTTGATGTCGCCCCCAGAGGTTATTTATCATGAGTTAGTGAAAGAATTTTATGCCAAGCTTCGTATTCTGGATGGTGATATTGTGTTCTCGGAGGTGCAAGGGAATCCGATTTATTTTAAAGTTGATCTACTCGCAAGGCTTACTGGCGTTTCTGACAAGGGAATTTATCCGTCGACTACTCATCAAGCTTTTCAAGATATTCCCGGCCTTCAGTACGAGGAACAGCTCAAAGTTATTCTTGGCGACAATTTCGTTTCAGTATATGTCAAACATATGGTAACTGATTTAACCCCAGTCTCTCTTGTATTGTTTTGATTATTTTATAAAAACGTACTTCCTCGCAAGTCTGGTCGTGATAGAGTCACTTTCCAAGATTATATTCTTATGTCTGTTTTTGTAAAAAAGATCCAGTGTGATATTGCTTCGTTAATTATAACCAATATGTGTCATTGTATCAACCATGGCTCTATGTATTTATCGTACCCTCTGTCTTGAGTGTTTGAATATTTTTGTGCGTTGAACCCTGCTTCTGTGACTGACAAAATTTCGGTTGTGTTTGATTTGTCATTGTTAACCTTAAATGGTTTAATTGTTTCTGAGTCAAATGAGTTAATATTTCATGATTATCATAGGAATGTTGGTGGAATTCCTAAGTCTCCAAACTATGTGTCTAACCCCTTTGATCAGCCCACAAACACTTTGCTTAATTCTTTGTTGATTAAATTAAATGAAAATTCTGCCGCTTTGGCTAATCTTAATCAACAATTTGCGTCTGTTGAGACTTTGGGTTCGCTAACCTCATAGGTTAGTATGATGCATGCTTCGTTTGAATTATTTCGTAAGTTTGTTTGTTCTTCTTTGGATTCGATCAATGCAAAGCTATCTGTTTTACATGCTTCTGATGTTAAGTTGTCTAAGATTTTGGACTTTGAGTTTGGAACCCTTCAAAAGGGTCTGGTTTCCTCGGCTAAGGCCTGGGAAAAAGAGTTTGTAAAGCTGTTCTTTAAGTTGGGCTCCGAAACAAAGTTTGTGTCGCAGCAGCTGTCCGCTATGCAGGACAAGAGCAAAATGTATTGGCACAAGAAGCGTGACTGGATTGGCGATTGCACTTTGGAAGAAATCACAGCTCCTCTGCCACTTCATGCCATCCCTCCACCTTCGGTCTTCGGCATGTCAAGGGAAGAATACAAAGCGAAGATTTTTGATTGGCTAAGGGAACGGGACGGCAAAGCACCAGCTCAAGATGCTTTTGACAATCTCTTTTGAGAGTATGGCTCAGCTCCTGTGTTTCCTTCATCCCAGAACGAGGCTTCTGGTTCACGCAAAGGCAAGGCTCCAGTTAACATTGATGATGATTCAGATTAAGAGACCCTTTTATGATGAAGGGGGAGAAGTTTTAATGTTATGTTTTTCAAACTGTTTCATTTCATTCTGGTTGGAATTTATTCATCGTTTATCGTATTATCTTATAAACTGAAAGTTAGAGTTTTATTTATCGTTTATCGTATTATCATATTAACTTTACTTTTTAATTTAGAAGTAACTTTTCATTATGGATCCAATTTTCTACTCCAGGAATGTTATTTTTATTTGAGAAAATGTTATGAAAAAGCAGTAAAATCTAGTAAACTACATTTTAATTTCTTTTAAAAACTATTTATTTAATATAGCTCATTCTTATTTATTGTAATTAGATATTATTATCAAATTGTATGTATTGCATAATATTATAATACATACATATTTTTAAATTAAATTAGAGTTAATAATTTATACCTAATTTTTCAGGATTATTTTCTTTTTATTAAATTAAATATCTTTTTATTAAGTATCTAAATTTCCTTTTAGAGATTCTTTTTTTGATCGGTGGAAGTCAAGGTATTTTGCAATTGAATTTGATAATTGAAGCAGTATTTTCGGTAAATAAATGAAACAAGAAAAAGAGACTCATAGTTTAAAACGACTCGAAATTTAAAACGAGACTCTTGCTTTAGAGAAGGTCAGGCCGGCGCGACCTAATTTTAAAAAAGCGCGTGTAAAAGCATCTCCAATAATAACTAGTAAAATTATTAGCTAAAATATAATAAATTGATAATTATGTAAAATTCTAGCTAAGTAGAAGGGTGAAGATTTTAATATGATATCAAAATTATCTATTGCATGAGCATGTCGGGGTTTACAGTACGGACACGAATGTTAGCTGTTGTGGGTTACCTACTATAAAAAAAAATATACCCAAGAGATATAGTGGTTCGACAAATTAAGTCCACCAAATGTGATTATGTATATTTTTTATTAAGGGAAAGTACGTTTGGAGTCCTCCAAATTTTGCATAATTTTTAAATATTATCATCTAGATGCTACTTAGACTTCACATAGATAAGGGTTTTGTATCATTAGAGATACTCTAATATATTTAATATTAAGTTTTTTTTATAATCAGATTTAGTAAAAAAAATCGCATCCCTAGGTAGGTATCAAAAAAATGAAAATTATTAATTATACATGTGATTCTGGAAAATTTATTTGAGATTCTTGCTTTTATATTTTAGAGAAATCTGATTCTATTTTCATACAACAAAAATTAAATGTAGCAGACATTAATATTCGGTCCTAGATAATGCATCTAAGAAGTATCAAAAACTTGGCATTTGAATTTTTCATAAAAAATTAGTTAAAAAAGCACAATATATAATTATTGAAATTATAAATAACATATAAATTACGAAATTAAGCATGTTAAAAACAAAATTAATAATTTTATGAATAAGTTGGTAATTAAAATATCTAAAAAAGTGAAAGTTATTAGTTTTAATATTAAATGGAGGAATTTATTTATCGTTTATCGTATTATCTAAAAAAACTAGAAGTTATTATTTACACCTACAAGCTACAAGTTTTAATATTCAGCTTGTTCATTTTTGGAAGACACTGATTCTCTTAGCTGACCTGTATTTTTGGATGTTGCTTGTGTTAACTCGTTCATAATCCATTAAACGCTGAAAATGCGTTTTGATAATATTCCAATTTTCGAGTTGATTATTGAAAAAATGCCCAAAATACATCATTTTCGCACGAACCGCACAAAATATGTATTTAAGGAATATGTGTGTATTCAACCTTCTAAAATTTAACAAAGAATACGCATGTTTATTCACTTTTACTTTTACAGAGAATATGCATCTTCAACAAGCATATTCATAAAAAAACAAAATGTGAATACGAACATACATATCTTTTGTTAAAATTTTAAATTCATACGTATTTTGTGGGTATTTTGGGCGAAAAATCCCGCCAATTGGCATTTTGGGCAAATCTCCCCAAATGATGGGTATTTTGATTTTTCACCCTTAATTATTCTAGTAATAATTATTTTAAATTAACGTTAAATTTACATAATCATAGTCATCAACTTCGTCCAGTAAAGATGCTCTAACAAGACACCAACATATTTTAGATAAAAAAATTAGCGTTTTTTTATTGAGTAAATAATATTCTATTAAACTAAGTTACATAATCATAATCATCGACTTTGTTTAACAAAGATGTTCTAAAAAAGAAACCAGCATATTTTAGATTAAAGATTTTAAGCACGTTTCTCATTGAGTAAATATAACAATCGACAAACCAACTTTAAGCGCTTATACCACAGAATCGATAGACCAGCAAAATGCATACCTATTTAAGTTGCACCTTAAAACATGATTGAAAGTTCTTTATCCTTTTTGCTAATTAAAAATGGTTTAAAGTCGATAATTAACTCACAAGTATAAGTGTAACCGAGCACAACTTCAATTTAGACATAGTACCTTCATCTAGTTTTCGGTAAAGGATCTAAAAGAAGAACATCTGAACTTGGCACAGCAAGGAAAAGGAATAGAAAAAACTTATAAGCCACTCCTAGCCTCCGAGAAGGTACCGACGAACAAATCACTTCCAATCATACGCCATCATGGTTTAGTCCTGTCCCTCCAAACATAGTCACAAGTCAGGCTAAATTAGCAAGGGTGTGAAAATACGCTGGCATAATTAACACAGTACACATGCAAAAGGTCTTAGGGAGCGAGAACATGAACTTCTAAAGAAAGTATAAGTGTGATCATTATATTGAAATAACAGAGCAACTGACAAGAAAATAGTAGGACATATATACTGAACCGCATAAAATGATATAGTAATAAGAATTCATCCTGCTAGAACCTAAAAGGTGACAACTGGCATAGGTATATAGTTATAAGAATTCATCCAGCTAACCAACTAGTCATAAAATTCTAAATCTCAAATAAAACATGTCCGTAAAAAAAAAGCCTTGTGCCTTCATCAAGGAGGCAGGAGCCTTTCTCACAGCATAGCACTATAAACATATAACAGGGAAGAAATTTTAACTGATAGACATCAGATTCTTAAAAAAACTGATGTATTACTCTGTATTTTACATCGGTTTATTTACTCAACTGACGTTAAACATAACTAAACTTGAGGAAGCGATGCGAAACTTCTGCTTTTACATCGGTTCCAGTCTTGAAAATAATGGGCCTTCTTTAGATCCTTACGGCGTGTGTACCACGTCTCTTCTCCACTTTATTTTCCGCAACTAGTTATCTTGATTATTTGTTAGTTGCATGCTCTCTATGTTCAAAAGACCAACTTTGTTTTTGCCACATATATATGTGTTACCAATATGTTACTAATACGATGTGCTCACAAATTTATGATGTACATAGACCCTTTTTTCAACCGACTAGTTCTGTAATGCTTAATATGGGTATGATTGAAGTAATGGATGGAATGTCAATTTTATGAAAAGAGACCGTGGAGATGTAATGAGCAAACGGAAATTGAAAAGAAAAGTGCAATTTTTTGATTTAAAAATAAATTAATTGTCATATTATATAAAGTGCTCCGTTGGATTTCTGAACTACTTGAACTACTTGAACATAAGTTTTGTTAAAGTAGGGCTCAAATGGCACTTTTTAGTTGCAAAGACAAAATACAAGAACAGAAGGTAGGTGAACACTAGTCATGAAGTTCGCGCAAATTTTATAATATTTATCCTGTGTCATGACTAAAGATAGAAGAACACACAGATAGTCATACATTTACGTATGCATTATTGGACCTAAAATCAAGTATGAGTATGATAATTTCATTACAGTTCTGAATTAGGAAATGCTTGGACACGGAAAATAGCTTCAACAAAACACACAAACACAAATACACACACACACACAAACATATATGATACATCAGTTGAAAAGTTATAGTTATTTCCAAGAAGGTAAAAACTAAAAAGTATGCAGAGCAATATCAAGAAAAGTTAATACTCCTAATTTAGGTCAGTGGCTTTTAAACATTATTGCACAACCTGAAAAAGGTAAACAAAATTGTACCTTGTCATTCATTTAATTCCACCGGTAGCTAGAATGAGTCTACTTTCCTGACTCAAATGAGATCAGCATAATCTAAATTAAATCTCCGGGCAAGTTCCACTACTTCGCTGCAGAAGGCAGGAACCAAAAAGGAATCAGACATGGAAAGAAATAAAGGGAAATATCATGCTAGCTAAAATTTTCTGAATCCGGTCAACCAGCAAAATAAGCAATTCAATATAAAAGAAAAAATTGTAGAATAGTTAAAGCTGATAAGATGCATATCTATATCGAAGTCACTCGATTAAAATGCAAACAACAATTGTAGAAAAAGAGATATTGAAGTGAACTCTCATATATACAAAATAACTAAAAAAGTGCTAATGAGGAGCAGGACTATTCTTGCACTTTATAGGGCATCGAACAAGTCATTCTTGTTGAGCAAACCAATCTGACTACAATTCACGTGTTCGGAATGCGTACTGGAACATAAATGAAGGTGGAACAGTAACTACGACATGCTTTTTAGCAAGTGCACTCTAATATTAGTTATTCTTATTTTAATACACAAAAGTGCAACACCATAACGTTTAACGGCACATTTCAAAATGATAATTGTTTCCTATATGACACTTCATATTAATAAATGCAACATAAAAGAACTAAACCTAAATATTTTTAGATAAACAAGTTTATATGTAATATCTAAGTTTTCACCAAAAGGTTTTTAAATGCAGGTTTGTTTTCCCTGGGTATAGATTCCGCGCAATGCGTGTGAAAATGATACAACTTTGAACGCTTAGATAAAAAATGCTTAGATACTTATGTGGCATATATAATGAAGTTTGTGAAACAAAGTGTCCCCGGAGGACTTGTTTTTATCCTCCCGACTTTTTATTATTAACTTGACATGTATTGCAAACTAAGTGTCTATAATTCATTGGTTTATAGCAAACCATGGTTAACTAAATGTATAATGTATAAGATTATTTACAATTTCACTTGTGCAAAATTCACATGCCTAGTCCCCGCACCCGTCTCCAATTTGATAAAAATTTAACAGTCCGATATTTGGATCTGCACCCATTTTTGACACCTTACAATGAGTCTGCCTATAATATAGTAAAAACGTGACATTGTTCATTAATAAATTAAGGATCAGATTTTTTCCATAAGAAATTTTGTTAGCTTCCTAGTCAACACATTTATATATAGAATCTTGTAACAATTATTATTATTCACAGTTTAATAATTAGATAGATGAATTTTTTAAATAGAAAATGTGGATTTACAATTATTTCTACCTTTTTCTGAGTTGGGCTTTATCCGATTATTTCACCTCCCACCAAGTTCCTAGCCTTCTCTAGCCACTACTTTGTATCAAGTAATATCAAGACTTTTTTACTTTTTACTTTCCTAATTTCTAGCAACACGATTTTGCATCATTACCTCTTTATCAAAGTTCGTCAAAGGAGAGACAAAAACATTTGCAATTAAAAATCATCATAATTTAATTTTAAAGATGTCTTTACGTATAACTCCAATCACAATTGATTAAGAGACATGTTAGTGAAACTACAAAGTTTTAAAATTTCATGTGATTTAGTCAATACAAGAGATTAGAGAATCAAAAGCTGGCATTTAAATCAACAACCTATAGATAACTACCCAAGCACATTTTTAGAGGTTTTTCTCTATATAAATTATATCAACAAATGTACTTCGCATTTTGGTTTTGGTTTTAACCATTTCCTCCTCTAATAATTCCATTCAATATGTTAGTATCAATATGTTTCCGAAATTGTTTTAGCACCTATTCTTTAAGTAAGAGATATTAAACCAAATACACTTTCTTTATCTCTTTATGAAATACAATAAATAAGCAAAGAGTAGGTACGTGGCAAGGGATGCGGAGTATTGTCAACTCACTTATACATATTAAATTAGCCACATGGAAATGGTCCACATTGAGTTATTTGAACTAATGGTGACCTTAAACTGGGACGTTAGTTGAAACAAACACTACTCTCTCCCAAGTTTGTGTCTCTGCAAAAGTAATGGAACTAATCAATCGTGTTACATGATGGGAAAGCAAGAGTATCTTGCGCCATTTCCTAACAACAAAACAAGAATGTAGGGGGTAGGGAGCAAACTATAAATAGAAATTATTGCATCAATTTTTAATGCACAACAGTAGTGTATGAAGCAAATTATGATGCAAGGGAAATCCTCGAATAGAATTTCAAACTACCATCTGTACCTATCAGAATAACAAAAGTATAAATAGAAAGATACCATGAGATAACGTCACCAAAGAATACCACAGATATATTCCATTACTCTATGTTTACAAAATAAAACGCTTGGACATTATACATATTACTTGAGGATATGCTGATTTACAAAATTATTTGATGAGGTAGGCAAGTTTAACCTTCAACATCAGACTGCAGAAGAAGACACATTACGGATACATCAAAACAGAGCAAGTAAGTCATCTCAGGGCTTGGAAAATAAACGAGAACATGTACGAAAGTAAAGAACTCTAATATTCACGGAAGGAAAACATCCCAGCCACTTCGTCCAGATTTCATTACTTCTTTAATATTCAGATCACTAACAGACTTCTTCTGTGTTCCACATTAAGATAAACTTGGTTCTCTAGCAGAGTATAAATTATATATAGCTAGTCGATAAGCTTCTGAGAGTGGTATAAGATAATATTGTCATAACTCTTAAGTTTTAGAAGGAACATGATGGACACTTTATTGTGTGAATTCTTAAGTGCTTTGATTACTGGTTACTCAAGCCAGAAAAAAGGTAAGAATGCTACAAATGAGGGGAATAAGAAGCGAAGATACCTCCATCTCCTCCATTAATGAATGAAACCAGGTCATCAACTTCACGAGTATCTTCATGTTGCACAGCCTCCAATCCAGCCATGAAGTTCTATCAATTTAGAAGATAACCAAGAGTTAAAGTTTTCTATTGAATTAAGATAATTGAAATATATCTTCAGGTAAATCTTTTTCTAATGGAAATTTCACCTTCAGATTTTCTATTTCCTTCACAACTATCTGCTTCTGCTTTTTGTACAATTTTTCCAAAAGCCTGATTCTTGAATTAGAAGCTGAATGCCCCCGTGACTCCAGCTTTTCTACCTGCATCAGTTGACATAATCAACATAATATGAAACAAATGATCAAAAACGCGAGTTTCAACACTGGACATCAGAAACTAAGTATGCTGGTTACACGAAGAAAACCTCTGGGAGATCAACACTTAATTTCAACATATGCCAAATCTCTTCAGTAGAACTTTTACTAATTCTTTTTGCCATTGCATCACAGGTGCAATCAATCAGCGGCTTAAGTTGCAGGTAGTGTGCAAGAGTAATTAACTCACAAAGACTTCTTGCATCCATTTGGAGGAAGTTTTTATCAAAAGTCTTGCGCTCCTATTCAAAGAGAAAGCCAGCTATTAGAATTTGATATTTTATGTACTTCATCAAATGCAACCGCAAAGGAGATTCTGCCACCATTGCACCAGAAAAATTAATTTAATTTGTCTGGCTATAGACATTTGATATTCATATGCTTACATGGTTCCTGATCTTTACATACTGGACATTTCCAACTCTTTAGAGATGAATTTCTCATAGCCCTGTATTATTATTTTTCATGTAGATGAGATAAGGAGTAGATACTCCGTGATGCATTACTCATTCTGGACAACTTACGTATGAGAGAAAGTAAAGAAGACTTTACAACAGTCTTAGTCAAGGAATCACAGATCATAGGTTCAAAGCAAAGATATCTAACCTCGAGAGAGTGACAAACTTTGTGAAATCGGCAGTAATCAAATACTAAACTTAAAGAAGTTGCTCGAACACTTGGGAGTACTGATATTGGACTATCCTCTGAAGATCCAAATCCGGATCTTATTTCATGATCAAATGTAGGGCATAATATGGCAACCTCTTCTTCCACTGCTTGTGTAAAACCCTCGGAAGTTTGAACCCATACATAGGACTTCATAGTCTGGATTCCACAATAACGAAATAAATACTAAAAACTATAGTGCTAAAAGGGTACAAAGTTTACAAACTATATGGCAGGGAAACACAAATAATATAATGCTGCATGAGATCTCATTGTTCAACTAACATACTGCGAGCATATTAGATACCTCACGGAGCCCCATAAATTTCGATCAAAACTTTGGCCTCAAGTAACATCAGTGCAAAATCTAATATGCTTTAGACTACCTTAATTCTCAAATACAGATTTATCAATCTGAAGAAAGAAAAAGCACATAAAAGTTCGTAGACAGGTACGTACATGTAAATTTTGTAGTACATATAACTAAATCTTACATAAATCGGTTTTTCTATCATGTGCCCATAGATACACAATAAGCGCGGAAAATTATAAATTTGGGCCATTTTGATTGGTATAGCTTTTGTGTATGCAGGGGGTCCACCACTATTAAAAAGAAGAAACCAATCAAAATAAGTTAAACTTATAATTTTCCACGCTTATTGTGTGCCCTTGGGCACATGATAGAAAATTCGTACATAGATTAAAGAGGAAATGAAAAAGAATTTGGAGAATGAAACCTTATCTTAAAAAGTCAAAGAGGTGGGGATATTACCAAAACTTATATTTATAACAATTGTGGGAGCAAGTAAACAAATAAAAAAGATACAAAATCTAAACAGAGGGAGAGAAAGAGGGTAAAATAATGGTATGTAATTTAAAAAGATAAGGCCTGAATCTAAACATAAAGTATAGAGAGTGTTTGGTGCATAAGATTTTTAGTACGAGGGTAAAAGTTAAAAGAACCCAACGCCTCTTGGTGTTTTGGTATCTTCCTCGCTCCCTTTACGGGATGTCGAGGATTCGAACCTTTACAAAAGACAGGGTTGTGCGTGAATGTGTTTAACTAGCAAAAAAAGGTAAAGATATTGCTTAGAATTTCAAGAGGGAGAAAGAAGAGTGAGTTGTTTTATCAAAAATATATCAATCAACATGTGGATATTGTTGTTGACTGGTCTTAAAAAACAGAAGACAAATGTCCATAGTCACTAAACTTGTGTTTGTCTTGTGCTTTAATGTCGCACATCTTGAAAACTTAATATATAATATAAAATGCTTTAACTAACTCCTTTTTTAAAAAGCAACACAATTCTTCTAGTACTATTCTACTACTATTCAGATCCAAGATCAAAGACTTCCGGTTGTCACATGGTAAAAGAAAGGGAAGAGAAATGACACTGGATAATAAAAAACATCATTTGTTCTCAATAGTGATCAGATAGTTGACTATACAGACGAAATAAATAGATAACATGTTACATTGAATAAAGAAAAAAAATTAACAATATATAGAGATCATAATATAAGACTACCTCTGGCTTCTTCCCCTCACTTTCAGCTTTCAACATGGAATTGACAACAAGGTCGTTCGACATAGATTTTATCTCCTTTCACAATCCACCTGTAACCAGTATTTTGCGAAGCTGTGGATGACCAAATAAATATTGTTATATGAACAAAAAGTTGAACAAGGAGATTAAAATAAAGAATATTACCAAAATCCTTCTTTTAAAAGAAATCCTCTCTCTCTATATATATAAATATGCTCACGGTATCTATATAAATATATCTCCTTTGGATTATCATTATCTTAAGAAAAAGTACATTATTGTGTTTTTACATTTTTGTTCGAATAATTGCTTTTTCCATATTTTAAATGCAAAAAGAAGTAAAATTTGAATAGGAATAAAATATTGGGCCCCGCCAATTAAACAAGTCCAGAAATAGAGGTATGTCCCACTAGAATAAAAAAATATATATATGATAATGTTGAATTTTATGACATTTTTTAAATTAATTTAGTAGGGCCTTACAAGAAAGTAATATAAGACAAAAAAACAATTCTAACTGGTGGGTCCTACTTCCACAAAATTTGACATTATAAGGTATGTAACTCGTGATATTCCTACTTGTCAAACTTCCTTGTGTCAACCTTTTTATAAAGGTAGAAACGGTTACACGAAAACACATTAACATTCAACACATTTTACATCCTCTAATTAACTTTTTAATTCTATCTTTAATTGGGGCCTACCACTAATTTAAGCATTTTAAGTATTCTCGTATAAGACGTTATCCAAAGTTACATAAGCGACTCTCCTCCGCATCACATTTCTCGCACTTTTAACCGGGAATACATCTAATATAATCATTCAATAAATCTATTCTTTAATTACAGTAAATGTACCGTAATGATCACATATTTCGAACTCTAGGTAGCACAAATACTTGGGTTATCCGGGGTCAGATACTTGACAAATTTTACCAATAGTACTAGAAATTGCTTTTACAAAGAAAAAAAATCAATTCTTTCAACGTATTTTCTTTTGGTTTAATGATTAGAATTTAAATTTAATTCGATTCACATTAGGGCCTTAGGTCTGATAGTAGGTTTTATCATACAAAGCATAACATCAAACGACTATCTATATCAATTATATATAATTAGGGCTGAGCAAAACCGAACAGGACCGAAAAACCGAACCGAACCGAACCGTGCTAATTCGATTCGGTCGGTCCCGATTTTTTAAAAATTCGAACCGAATAGACCAAAATAAAATCAGTTTAGTCTTTTTTTTAAAAAAAATTAGTCAGGACCGAATAGACCAAATCATATATACTATTATTTTATATTAAATACATTTTATATATATCTTAAAAATTATAATCCTAATTTTTAATTTTTTATTATATTTATACACTCTTAGAACTCTCTATATCACATTACTTCATAATGTTTTAGAGTTTATAATTTTTGGTTTAATTTTTATTGCAGTTTTGTAAAACAAATTCGGTCTGTTTGGTTTTTAAACGGACCAAACATAATTATTTCGATTCGGTCCGGTTCGTCGCACAATTCGGTTCGGCTCGGTTGAAGAAAAAAATGATATTTCATTTTTCGGTCTATTCGGTTCGGTTTTTTACCGAACCGACCGAACGCTCAACCCTATATCATTGAATAACCCGTGTAATGAACAACCTTATTATCAAATTTGTCAAATATGTTTATCCTCGCGTTAGGCATTCGCATCCATGCATCCCTGTACTGTATCCTTACTTTCAGCTTTTATTGTGAAGCGCCGAGGAAGAGGAGCAAGAATTTGAAGTGAACACTGTTAACATCAACTT
The DNA here is from genome assembly GCF_009905375.1 of Apium graveolens. NCBI lineage: Eukaryota > Viridiplantae > Streptophyta > Magnoliopsida > Apiales > Apiaceae > Apium > Apium graveolens. Next base: position 303,887,501 of record NC_133650.1, read on the forward strand.
TTAGTATCAAAATGAACATTATATACTTATATTATATAATATGCACAAGGGGGATCTTATCCAAAGTTTTGGTAGTTATGGTCCATGTACTGCCAACTAAATATTGATCGTGAGGATTTTTAAATAAATTGATCATAACCGTTGGATCCAAAATAAAGGAATATACTATAATCAATGATAAGCATGTATTCTATATTGAATAGAATCTCCTACCTTTTCAATGATTTAAACCAAAAAAGTAGGTATTGTACATTGAATAGAATAATAATGCAAAATTTGCAATTATTTTTTGTCTTCAAAATCAAGATAATATATTTTGTTGTCTTTAAATAAAATATATATAATATTAAAAAATCGTGCATCGCACGGATTCTAAGCTAGTATTAGTAAAAGAATGAATAGATAATTTTGAATGTTTAAATGTTTCAGATAGTTTATCTATATTTCATACTATTAAATCTAATTTGGGTGATCAACCTCTATCTATATTTCATAATATTAAATCCAAAAATTAAAATTCGGGTAGTAGGTTAATCTTACGATACTTGGCCCAAGTTAAAAACAATATGATTATGGATTATATGATCCTCTGGGCCGCATAAAAATATTGAAAAAAAACATGAACCTTTTATTTAAGATCTTGCAGAGTTATAATATGAATAAACTATGAGATATTTAAAGTGATTCTATACATTATCTACTCGAGTTAAAAAAAGATTATTGGTTAAATTCTCACTAAAAATAGATGAGCTTTTAGAAGTGAGATCATATATTGTTAGATATAGGGGTGTTCATGGGTTTGTCAACCCGATCAAATCGACCTAATCCAACCCTCTTTTAGACCGATTAAACTGATTTAAAAAAACCCAATTCATGATTGGGTTAAAAAATATTCAAACCGCATTCAATGGGTTGGGTACGGGTTTAAGATTTTTTCGGCCAACCCATCCGAACCTGATTTAACTTAAGCCTCGTTCGATAATTTTAATATAATCTATATATTTTATGCAATTGTATATTATAAAATATAAATATCTTCATTTATAGTTACATTTTGTGTATGTGCATATGATTTACGACATGATATACATTAATAAAATTTCAATTTAAACAAATTTATATAATAGTACCAAAATCGTAAGTTCTACTTATTTTATTTTATAAAAAAAATATTTGAAATTAGCAATTATATATAGTATAACCAGACCCAACCCAAACCGATGTACGACGGGTAGGGTTAGGTCAAATAGTTTCAAACCGATTTAATTAGGTTGGGTTGTAAAAACGCCTCCAATGCGGCCAACCCGACCCATGAACACCCCTAGTTAGATATATGATATAACATGTGCGATTCAGGTGATTCAGAGATTATATTATCATATACGTAATTTAGATTCCTCATTTTTTTCTATAAAAATAATTCAGCGCAATTATTAGGGTCACTCTAGAAAACCTTTCTATTAGTGTGCCTGAAAGGCAGTCTAAGTATTAAATATCACATAAAATAAGCATATTTAGAATTTTCAATTCTACCTTTGACATTATAAAAAAAATTATATTGTTACAAAACTAATACTCTATTACGTATTTTTACAAATCATCACACTATTATTTTGACATGATTTTCACGTTCGTATTCTCGGATCATTTTTTTCATTAAATTATATTATAAATCATGCTAATATAGACTTATCTATCATGGCCTTTATATTCTCTTTTCCTCTTCCAGTGGAGTATTGTCAGTAGAGTATCAGGCGATACTCCACTTTCAGTGGAGCATCATGTAATTGTTTTTACTTTTTTGAATATTTAAATTATAATTTTATTATTTTATTATTTAAGCATGTACCATATTCTACAATTTTTAATGTGTTAGGGTTCAACAATTCTCAATCCGGGTTTTAGACATATTTTTAAAAAATGAATAAAACAAATATCAATTTAGGGTTTAGGATTTAGGTAAACCCCAACTAAAATGTGCACCTTAATTTAACAATTTTAAAATTTTACATGATATTCCACTAACAAAGGAGTATCAGGATACGCAAAGGAGTATTATCGTGCCTGCCACTGGAGTAACAAGTTGTTACCCCACTGAAGATAGAGTATCTGGTAGGTATTTTGGGCCTTTTAAAATGTTGGTGGGTATTTTGGGCAATAGTTATTAGTAAATGGTTATCTACTCCCGTTATTCTCATCGTGACTTTGGTCACCCAAAAATTATTTAAGGTTATATATTCTTAAAATGCAAAAAGAAATAAAATACTCTTTAAGTAATAGGTTCCACCAAATAAACAAGTCCATAGTAATAAGAGTTGTGAACTAAATGTGACAAATTATATAATTAGAAATCAATCTTGTGTTAAGGTTCCACCAAATTAATCTGACAAATTATTCTTTATGTAATTAAAATTCAAGTCCATAAGTAATAAGACTTGTGAACTATATTTGAAAATTCTTTATCAAAAATCAAGTCCAACTACCAAAATTTAAAGACTTAAAAGTAGCAAGTCCAAGTTTAAAGAATCAAATAATTTACAAATAATTAATTTGAAAATTTTAACACAAAGTCTTGAAGTAGGCCGGTTCTATGAAACAAAACCAAAATAGGTTGAACAAAACCATAGAAAAATAAAGGAGAACATACATTAGCATGTAACAAGTAGTGAAAAAAGTGAAAGTCACTTGCCTAATAATAAAACAGGAGGTCCTTCACCATACAATAGGTGCATCGTCATTGATTAGTATAATAGCAGCAAGGACGAAATTTGCAGCTGTGGGAAGATGAGCCCAAAGTTTTTTCTAAAATCATAGGTGGTTCACGATTTTCAAATGCCAAAATCCCCCAAATCCTGGACCATAAAAGATAATCAACCTCACATTTCGAAAGAAGATAACAAATAGACTCAGACCTCCTTGACACAAACAAATGACTCACAGACAAAAACCCATTTAAACCGAGCTTTTCTAAGAATCACAACCAACAAAAAACTTTATATCAAACGTACAACTCTTCCACACAATCTTACCCACAACACATCTTCCGGAGGAAAGAAGAACTAAGCCTTTGAAAGGCTAGGTTGATTTACAATAGAGCACAATAGAACCAGGCTTCCTCTCTCCCCTATCATCCAAGATTTTATGTAAAATCTCTGCTGTAAGACTTGCAACACCTCGACCAAATAGGTAATACCTAAAACAGGCGATTTAGAGATTCTATTATCAGGAACATAATTATAGTTTCCTAAACTTTTACCTTTAAAATAGGCAATCATATAAATTTACATATATATTAATAACTTAGGATAGTTTCGTGCAGAATGTATGAGCTCTTTGCTCAGTTTTTGCTAATAATTGAGAATAATCAGTTAAGATTTTTCTCTCTGGAATCTCAGAGCTGTCTTGTCAATATGACAAGTTTATTAACCTAAACTTTCTTCTATTTTCCCATTCATAATATATCCTATCAATCATTTTCTCATTCATTTAGTATAAGGTAAAGGCTTCAGATTCGTAGCTATGAGTGAATACAACAAATCAAAACTAGAGGAACTGTATGCAAACTTGGCGATTGAAGATGACGATGAAAGCGGGGTGATAATAGGGGGGGAGGAGATACAAAAGAAGAAAGAGACGTTTATCCTTGTGGGAAAATTCATGACAGAGAAGAATATCAATTTCCAGGCCATGCAAAATCTGTTAGCATCATTATGGAGACCCAAAGAAGGCATGGAAGTGCATGACCTAGGAGGCTACAAATTCTCTTTTGTATTCTATCACATCATGGATCTACGAAAGGTAATTGAAGGTGGACCTTGGTCTTTTGAGCAGAATATGCTTGTGTACAAACAGATGAAGGAGACAGATGATCCGCAATTGGTGACATTGAATGAAGTCGACATTTGGGTCCAAGTGTACGATATACCCAAAGGATTCATATCGGAAAAAATTCTTAAAAGTGTTGGAGACTATGTGGGCAAATATGTGAAATCTGATACTACAAATTTTGAAGGAATATGGAAAGAGTACGTGAGAATTAGAGTTACTATTAACATACAGAAACCATTAAAAAGACGAATGAAAATCAAGAGGGAGGGAGGAGCATGGAGCTGGATTAATTTTAAGTACGAAAGGCTGGGAAATTTCTGTTTCGTGTGTGGAATTGTGGGTCATACAGAAAGAGACTGCAACATTGTGTACGAGAATCCTGACAAGGAGATCGAAAGAGCATATGGTGTTTGGTTAAGAGCACCAGGTCGGAATAATAAAATCAATGTCGGAGCTAGGTGGTTGAGGAATTCGGAGGGTGGAGGTAGCTGGATGGAACACGATGGTGCAGCTAACAGAACAGCGGACAAAGGGGAGAAAAGTAAGGCAAGATTTGAGGAAATTGAAGGTGTTGTGAGAGAGATGGACGGGGATAAGGGAACTGTTGTGATCACAGCAAGATATCAGGAGGAAAATGAGGACTCAATCACAAATTCAAATATAAGCGGTAATCAAGATAAGTCAAATGTGGTGATAGATACAAAAAGAAAAAGGGTGGACTTAGACCAAAGGTTAGAAAATAGTGGGCCTGCAAATATGATTACTGATGGGCCTTTGGAGAGTACAACAGATAGCTCAAATGCCATAAACGTGTCAAAAAACTTGAATGGGGTGGGCTCTGGATACCAGGCCCACCGAGTATTATGAGTTTTCTAGTTTGGAACTGTCGTGGGTTGGCCAACCAACGAGCAGTTCGATTTCTTAAGGAAATCATCCAACAAATAAGGCCCAACTTAATTTTCTTATCAGAGACGTTTGTTACAGGGAAAGAAATAGAGAAGTTGTGTAAAACTATCCACTATTCTGGCTGGTACGCGGTCGATTCTCAGGGACATGGAGGAGGCTTAGCATTATTATGGAAGAACGATGGGGAGGGTGTGAATATTAGAGGCAGCAGTAACCATTACATTGATTTCGAGGTTTCATGTGATCAGGTGGGACGTTGGAGATACACAGGGTTCTATGGGTGTCCAGAAAGATGGAGAAGAAGGGAATCATGGCAACTAATCAAAGATTTAGGAGCAGAATCTCAGCTGCCATGGTGTATTATAGGAGATTTTAACGATATGTTGTATGCTCATGAGAAGAGAGGAGGTAGAAATCATGCTCGGGTTTTATTGGAAGGCTTTCAAGAAGTAGTACATGAGAGTGGTCTCTCTGATCTTGGTTACATTGGTAGCGAATTCACATGGGAGAGGGCCAGAGGAACTGACCACTGGATACAAGAAAGGTTGGACAGGGGCTTCGCTAACCAGGAGTGGAGACATATGTTCCCACAGGCAACAGTTACAGTGATGGAAGTGTCAACATCCGACCATATGCCATTATTTGTGGAGTTAAATAAGACGAGGTATGTCCCAAAATCTAAGAGATTCCGGTTTGAAAACATGTGGATAAAAGAAGAACAGTGTATGAAGTTAGTGCAAGATAGCTGAGAACAGATGGTAGGTAAGAACATAGTAGAAAAAATGGATTATTGTTGTCTAAAACTTGAAGAATGGGGGGGAGGTAAGGTTAAAGAAATGAAAATAAAGATCCAAGAGTTCAGAAAGGTGATGAGAAAATACAGATCGCGACGAGACAACTACGGAATAGAGAAGTATAATAAAGCCAGATGGGAGTTTCTGAAACTACTGGAGAAAAAGGAAGTGTATTGGAAGCAGCGGGCAAAACAGTTTTGGCTTAAAGAGGGAGATCAAAATACGAGATTTTTCCACAGTTACGCTTCTGGAAGAAAGAAAAACAATCAGGTGACAAAGCTAAAGGACAAACATGGGGTCTGGAAAGAGGGTAAGGAGGATATACGAGAAATTATCACGGAATACTTTGAAGAACTGTTTCAAACGACTGGGACAGCAGGAGAACTATCTGAAAGGGAGTACGTACATCGAGTTGCAGAGGAACAAAATCAGAAGCTAATGATGCCTATTACGAGAGAGGAAGTAAAAGAAGCGGTTTTTTCTATGTATCCTGAAAAATCACCGGGATATGATGGACTTAATCCAGGGTTCTATCAAGCTTATTGGAATATAGTGGGGTCCGATGTGGTGGATTTATGCAAGCTGTTTTTTGATACAGGCGATTTGCCAGATGGTGTTAACCATACCCTGGTATGCTTGATACCGAAGAAAAAGAACCCTCAACAGATGACTGACATCAGGCCTATATCCCTCTGCAATGTTCTATTTCGTATATTGTCCAAGGTTCTAGCTAACCGTCTCAAACAATGTTTGCCAAGCCTTATTTCTGAGCAGCAAAGTGCATTTGTTAAAGGTAGGCTTCTAACGGATAATGCACTTATCGCGTTTGAGCTCAACCATTACATCCGTAGGAAGACTCAGGGAACAAGTGGCGTAGTTGGTTTGAAGGTAGACATATCTAAAGCCTATGATAGATTAGAATGGAACTTCCTGGAGAATATGCTGATCAAGTTTGGCTTCAACAGTGTGTGGGTGGCAAGAATCATGCGATGTGTTCAAACGGTATCTTACAGCTTTATCCAGGATGGGTGTGAGTTTGGGAATATTAAACCAAAACGAGGCATTAGGCAAGGGGACCCTATTTCCCCTTACCTATATATCTTATGTGCGGAAGGACTAAGTTCAATTATCAGAAGACATGAAGAAGTAGGGCTCATACATGGCTGCTCTATTGCCAGGGGGGCACCTCCCATATCGCATCTCCTATTTGCGGACGATTGTTATATGTTTTTTAAAGCTACTGCCCAGGAAGCAAGAAGCATGAAAAGCATTTTACAAAGATATGAGCAACTCTCGGGACAAGCTATTAATTTGTCTAAGTCAACTACTATCTTCAGCCCGAATACAGATGTCACTAGCAGCCAGGAGATTTGCGACATCCTACAAGTGCAAAAGTCTGAGCTTCCAGGAAATTACCTGGGCTTGCCGATGTATATTGGAAGACATAAGAATAATGCATTCAAATTTTTGACAGAACGAATATGTAAAAAGTTACAAAGCTGGAGGAACAAGCCGATGTCAAAGGGAGGAAAAATGGTACTACTAAAATCTGCAGCTCAGTCAATACCAAATTTCTGGATGAATCTTTTATTAATTCCTTCTGAGATTTGTAATGAGATTCAGAGAACGATGAATGCGTTTTGGTGGGGGAATGGGGGTCAGGGAAAAGGAATAAGGTGGATGTCGTGGGAACGATTATGCGAAGGAAAGGAAAATGGAGGGTTGGCTTTTAGAGATTTGAAAAAATTTAATGTTGCTATGCTTGCAAAACAGGGGTGGAGATTGTTAAATGGTGAAAACCCCCTAGTTACGAAGGTGATGAAAGCAAAATACTATCCCAACACAAATTTTCTAGAAGCTAAGGTGGGAACACACCCGTCATACATGTGGCGAAGCATTATGGAGTCTCAGGAAGTCATAAAGCAAGCCAGTAGGAGAAGGATTGGAGATGGAAGTACTACAAATATTTGGAAGATTCCATGGCTTCCGTGTTTGTTAAACGGACATCCACTAACTACTATGCCTCAGGAACTAGTAGATGTGCAGGTTGGAAACCTAATGAATGAAACTCGGACAGGATGGGATGAAGATATTTTGACAGATTTATTCTTGGACAGGGATATCCAGTTGATAAAAAGTATCCCGATTTCAAGAAGTATTCAGCAAGATTCCTGGTATTGGATCATTGAGCAGTCTGGTCTATTTACTGTAAAGAGCTGTTACAGAAAACTGGTGGGTGAACAACAGTGGCCTAATGCTGGTTTTTGGAAGAAATTGTGGTCATTAGAGCTTCCGGGAAAAGTTTCAAACTTCATGTGGAGGGTTTGTAAAGGTGTAGTGCCGACAGCTATGGCCCTGGCAGAAAAGAGAGTTCAAATCCCTACAAGATGCTCTTGGTGTCTAGTTAAAAATGAAGATATTGGACATGTGCTTTTTGATTGCTGTTTTGCAAGAAATGTGTGGGGGAAAGTTGCTGTCCCAGAGGTGGATATTGATAGGTACCAGGGTAGTGTATGGGATTTTCTGATTCCATTATTTAATACTTGTAATAGAGAAAAGTTGAGCTTGATAGCAATGGTCTGCTGGAGCCTATGGAATCGAAGAAACAGATGGATCTGGGATAAAATAACGGGGTCAGATTTTGGAGTTCATGCAGCTGCTATAAATCTGTTAAATGACTGGAAGAGAGCCCAGGTCGAAAAGAAAAATTACAGGCAGGTGATTAACTCGAGCCCAAGACACTGGTCACCTCCCCAACAAGGATGGGTAAAGATAAATGTGGACGCTGCCCTGTTTGAGGCATCTGGAAGCACTGGAATTAGCAGCATAATCAGAAACGAGGCTGGTCAGTTTATTCGAGCTAGAGTACGAAGAATTGATGGCAAAATGTATCCCCGAGAGGCAGAAGCAGTAAGTTTAAAAGAAGCACTATCATGGACGAAGGACTTAGGATTCAGAAAATGCGTTTTTGAGACGGACGCTAAGTTGCTGGCGGAGGCATGTAAAGGAACAAATGGAAGATCATTTTTTCACACGATAGTCCTAGATTGTATTGAGTTTTTTAAGCACTTTGATGATGTGCTAGTGAACTTTGTTCATAGGTCTGCGAATGGAGTGGCTCATGCTTTAGCTAGGGCTGCTCATTCCATGTCAGGCTTGCAGGAGTGGCATGATGTTGCTCCGGAGTTTATTTCTGATGTACTTCTTATTGATTCTATTTAATGAAAGCAAGTACGTTTACTTCAAAAAAAAAAAAAAATCACAATACAAAGTTTTCGAGTTTGCATTCAATCATCCATGTCCGACTTTACTAGGCCAAGTAAAATGTTTTTAAAAAATTATGCATAAAAGATTAAAAGTAAAGCATAACTCCCCAAAGAGAGTGTAACATTCATGAGGAGACAAACAACAGCCAAAAAAAAAGGTCCCAGGTTTCTGAGAAAAACCTGGCCATTTTATCCAATTTTGCTAACGTCACGCAGGAGACCTACTTCTCCTCTAATACCAAGTTTTGTCCAAAATAAATGCGTCTTTTATCCCAAAAGATCATATCTGGTACAAACACAAAGACACATGCTAAGAAAATGATTTACAAGTACTACTCTTGTATTTAACAGCATCAAAAAATCATGTAATAAAACAAGTTATACATTTAAGTGTGTATATATTGCAGTTCCGTTACAAATCTTTACCCCTAATGCAGCTAACTCCTAAAAAAATTTATTAAAACAAAATCTTAACCAATACAGCCATTAAAGAACAGAACAATCAATTAAAATTCATTAAAATTTTGGACGAGGATTTTTATATGTATGAACCATATTAGGTCAATACAAATAACAAAAGCCATCGATGGTGTTTAAAACTCCAGCGAACCGGACCGGTGACTAGAATAGAACGGGGTCATCGTCATCCACCACTTATCCTGATTAACATTTTCTGGTTACAAATAATTCTATTTAGGTTTCACACCGACAATTAGGGATCCAGTATTCAGATACGATATTGAAACCTCTACCACTAATAGCAACTGTCACATTATTTCGAGACATTCCAAACAATTTCCTAATTTCCCTTCTCATTAACAATCCAAAGACTAGTTAAAATCGACATTAATTTTCGACAAATCATGATATTTAACCCTAATGCTAATGCAGCCCAAGACTTCTGAAAACGTATTAAACAAAAAACTAATAACAAATATTAGCATTCTAAACGTACAATAATCAAGTGATAAAGTTTGAAACAAATTTAGGTTAAATAAATATAAGGAACATTCAGAAAGTAAGTATAGATAGAATACATACAGATGCTTCGTATGTATATAAGTTCCAGAAGATAAGGCTGGTTGATTAGTTGGCCCATAGTTTACCGCCGGGAGCGATCTTTCAACTCCGGCAGGTGTTTTAAGCTGCAACGAGAAAAAAAGAGATATTTATATCTACAGTCTACTATATAAATAGCATAATAATCGATAGTTTTTTTATATATCATGCAATTATAATAATGTTATAATGATGTTTGTAGAGCAATTCCCACAATATCCTTATATAGGTTCTTGAGTCAAATTTTGAAGAAATGAAGCTTTTCAACAAACTTAAGTCCCCCTGTATAAGAACTTTGAATACTTCCTCACTTTTAGCAGTTAATATCCCCTCGACTATTATTATATTATATTTTTCTTACCCGTTATTTTATATTTAATTAATTAATGAATATAAATATGGTAGTAAGTGTACGTTTAAAACGAAATGATTAAACTTAATATATACAATGTCGTTACTGTGTTTATAAATAAAAAACTACACATTAACATATATGTTGACAACAGAGTTGACCAAAATCTTAAATTTTATTTAAATAAACTATATGTAGTTCTATATTATTACTAAATTCACTACTAACTTACAATTAATTTACTCAATTTAAAAAAATAAAAAATGCATAACTGAAGTCAGAATGACTTGCAATCATAATATACAATAATGTAAAATTTACATTATTATTAATATTAAAGTTGATTTTAATGAAAAATATTAGTTTTTGAAATTTAACGCATGTATGTATGAGAAAATGTTAGTTTTTTATTTACACTAGTGTTAACAAAGTAAAATTAAGTCATATGTATGTGTGTGTTGGCATGTAAATTATTGTACGTTATACTTCTCTTAGTAAATTATGATGGTTCCAATTATTTATATGCTAAATATCTGATTTATGTACATGTATAATCATTATTAACATCTAGTGAGATAATTTATTACTTAAATAGCATGCATTTATAATTATTCGAAAATTAAAATTATGTAATAAATAAATTGCTATAATTTATATATGGTATTCACATTATCACTAACAAACAATCCATATCTATTTTTTACGCAACCGGGTATCAATCATGGTTGTAACATAAAAATGAATTATATATTTTTAAGACTTATTATTGATATTCATGATTTTTTTCAAGAATTCGAAAGAAAAAATGTATTTATTTCGTTATTTAAACCGTTTTTTAAGTTTCTTTCATTACGAATCTAATATTTATTCATATAAAAATTTGATAACATTTTATACTATTCTTCTAAAATTAAAAAATTTCAGTTCGATAAAGTTTTATAAATATTAGTTGAACTGATTAATTCATTCAAATTATTGAACAATATATGTTTTTTCCTTAAATAATATAAAATGCATTGAATCAAATACTACAATATAGTATAGATATAACTTTTATTTGAATAATTCAAAATATTAAAATAATTCAAAATATTTGTACAATATTATCTTGATCAATGAATATTGCTAATCTAAAAAAATTCTTTTTAGAAAGTTATTTTTTTAAGTGAAAAATAAAAAATAAATTGATTTAATATATCATCGTATTTTTAACATATCTAGTGAGATCTCATTTTAAATTTCAAATATTCTTAAATTGGGACAAATCCCAAAAATAATAATGCGTTAACAGTGAAGATAGTAATTTTAATATAAATAATCAATTGACTTGATCCTATAAAGACCTCAAACACATTAATTTATATTAACATAAGATTTTAAAAAAAATCACATTATTGGTAATATATTCTCGCCGAGCTTGTAATTTAAATTTACTAAACGTAGAATGTGACGATGTTTTTCGGTCGGGTCATGTAGTCAAATTTCGAGTATTTTTTGAACAATGGACCAAGTTCTAAAATGCATTGACTCATTATAATTCGAACTTATCTAAATATGTATTACCGATATAGAGTATTTATATATAAGTGATTTTATTTTCAATTTTTTTTTTTAAATTATATATGTACATTTTAATTACTTTTTATAATAAAAAATATGTTAAAAATATATGAGATATATTTTCAAACTAAAAAATGATTAATAAATAAGATAATAATCTATTTATGTACTATGCCTAATTTTATATATGGATTTCAATTTTTTAAAATTAACTGTACAAATATTGAACTAACTGTCTTTATTTTTGTGAAATTCAAGTATCTTTAAAGTTAAATAAAATATTAATTGAGCACACTTACATATTATATGTATGATAGTTAATTGAAATAACTTGAGTTCGAATCCCACAAATCACAATCTTTTATATAAATATTAAAAATAGGGGTAATTTAGTCTTTTTAATGAGACTTTTTAATCTCATCAAATTATACCCTTGTTCTCCTATTATATATAAAAGAGAAGAGATATGTGAAGTTATTATATGTTATGCTAAGGTCATGCTTGGTTTAGAACAAAAGGACCAAAATGTTACTATTTGAATGAATAATGTCCAAAATGTCATTTAGAAAAAAGCCCAAAATGTCATTTAATAACAGTATATAATTTACCATTTTTTAAAAGAGAAAAAGGGAAATCAGATGAACCTGATATATCATTTTTGTAATATGCGGTTTGTAATATCTGGGATATATCATGTATTCATTTTGCTAATAAATAAATATTATATATTTTCAGTATTTATTATGTGAATTATTTGTTACGTGATATATGTGTTTGGATGTCTAAAATTGATATAAATGGAGTATTTTAATTTTTATATGTCCAAAATAAAATATAGAAAATTGTCATATCTTCCTATTTATTTTTATGTTGAATTATGATTATATAGGAAATTTATGGATTTTATAAAATCTTTTTCCAAGTATTTATAACTTATTTTATATAATCGGGAACCAGCCGACTTCACCCGTTTTTACGTTTTTATAACCCGAAACTCTTCCGAGAATTCCTTCATAACATAATTGCAATATTCCGAGCATTTTCCATGTTTCGACTTTTTCGATTCGGCGTACGGTTTGTCCTGTGCGGGTCCCGGCGCAATATTTTCGATACAAAATTCATTTCGGTAATCAATAAAACTCGTATTTTCGATAAACGGGATCTTTTTATTAAACTGTTATAATTATCACCTCGTAATAAGTGTAACCTGGCGCTGAGACCAAGACCGCAGTACAAATTGTACTAATTTGGATAATTATCCCGAAAACCGGTACCGTTTGGATCCGTTTTTATAAATAAACGTACTATTTTATATCCGGAATGATCCAACGGGATACTATTTTTCCGTAAATATAAATAGCCCTTACCGTATTTTATTTCGTACCAAAAATCATTTGCAAACAGTAATTATATAATTTTACAGAGAAAATTCATATATTCATAAAATCTTCCGAAAATCAAACCAGCCTTTGAAGGTGTTAGTGATCTCTGTTTGGAAAGCTCGAGTAACCAAATCGAAGGGTTTGAGGAGTACTATCAGATTCTGGAACTCGTTTTACTGCAGAATCAAAGGTTGATTTTATATATTTTATTTATTTTCGAATTATTTTGATTAAAAATATGACTTTTTGTTCGGATGGTTGTTTGAATGATTTGATGATTGCATGTTGTAGAGTTTGTTTTCCTGATGATTTTCATATGTCATATGACTGATTTGGAGTTCAATAACATGTTCAAAATTGAGTTTGATTTTCAAATTTTGAAATTAGGGTTTATAACATGTATGAATGTTTTTAATTGAAATTTAGGGCTTTTTGTTCTAGGGATTATTAGATGTTGAAATATAGTTGGTTTTGTTCCTCATGGAATTTGCAATCGATTGGTGTATAGCTCGTTAACAGACGATCCCTGGTTCGAAGGGAGTTGTGTTTTGAAGTTTACGGCGAGCTCGCTGGAAACCGGCGAACTTCTTGGCCATTTTCCGGCCAGGTCTGGGGTTATTAAGAAGAATTGATTGTTGGGTTGTGTTTCTTGTGAGTTGCAGATCATATCTGGAGGAGTTGGTAGTGTGAGGATGCCGGGAACGTGTTCTCCGGCCATCCCCGTAATTTTCCGGCGACTGAACTGCAAAATTGCAATTTAGTCCCTGAACTTTTGGGGACGATGAAGTTTAGTCCCTGTAGTTTGCAAAGTTTACAAAAATAGGATTCCTGTTTATAAAATATTTAAAAATCATATTTCCTATTTATTTTAATTATAAAAATTCGTTTTTAATTTCTGAAAATTCCAAAAATTATTATTTTAATTCCAAAAAATATTTTTAATTCAAAAATAAATCTGAATTAATTAGTTAATTAATTTTAGTTAATAATTAATTGATTAATTGGTCAATTAATTCGAAAATTAATTGATTAATTGATTTAATTAATTATTAATTGATTTTAATTAATTATTTAATTAGATTTAATTATTTATTATTGATTTAAAAATTCTGAAAAATAAGTTTCAAGCTTTAAAATATTATTTTAAATTATTTTCAAGGCTCGATAATTATTATAAAATTATTTTGGAGCCAGATTTGGTTAGCAGAACCCTGTTTAGTGCTTTAAAATTGATCCAACAACCCGTTTTGACTCCGAAAAATGTTTTAAAATCATATTAAATACCTGAAAGCCTGTGTATGACCCGAAACTTCTTTATAAATGAAATCTCATTAATTGTTTGACGTGCTATGTGTTATATATGACTTGTTTGCCTGACTGCCGGTCTATATGTTCAGTGTCTACTTGTTTTTAGCGTAACTTTCAATCTGTTGGTCGGATTCAGGTAAAACGAAGGGTAGATAGAAGTATATACCGAATAAAATCGTATGAGTCAAGTATTGATATTTACTTATGATATGTGAGCAGAAGAGGCAAGGCATAAGAAATGGAAACAGATAGTCGAGGAGTAGGAGATTGTGATTGGAAGTTAGTAAAGTCTAGCAAGCGAATACCAGACAAGTGTTCTGAACTTTCTCGAGTTATATTATAGATACTTGATAATCCTATTTTATATTGCAAGTGCTTTGAAACACTGAACCCTAAACCGTGTTTCCAATTATTGATCTTTAAACTATAAACCTTATTCTTTCTGAACCGTTGATTGTTGAATACCCAAATACAAACCACAGATATACGATACTACACTACAAATACATATAAACTAGATACCAACCACTAAATAAAATTGCTTACATATTCAAACCATTGTACCTTATGCTTTGAAAGACCAAATCCTTGTAACCTTGAAACGTTGATTCCTTTGTTATCCAATCCTTTCATTACCTAACAACCATTCTTTAGAAATTGTCATATTGTTCCTATGAGAAGATTGAAACCATCTCATTATTGGACATCCAATGTTGCTTATGATTCTGTTCATTACTTTACATTGTTTATTCTGTTATTATGATAGAATTGGATTATTTTATAAAATTATGGACCAGATTCGCGGTCAGACCAGATTGGTGGTCAAGTTAGGCCAATGTGTGCTTTGGATCCAGTAATTAGAGCAGAGTTGTGTGCCTTGCTCGGGGTTAGTGCATGACTGATCAACAGCCTCACCTTGGTTTTTAAAATGAAAATATAATATCCAATTCTAAATCATTAATCATCATTCACTTGATACCTTAACTTTTTTCACTTGATGATCATTATTCTCAGTCTTGTCAATGTGACTTGCTGAGCTAGTTAGCTCATTTGTGCGATGTTGTTTATTTTCTTTTCCAGTTAGAAGGAACTTGTTGGTAGCGAGGATCCCCAATCTAGCGCGAGAGCTAGGAGTCCAGGTTGATCAAGTTAAGCTAGCTGACAGCTTTTGGAATAGTTTAAGTATATAAAGTTTGTAAGAATGTTTTAATACTCAGTTGTAAGTTTAAATAGTTGGGATTTGGGCGTTGTAATATAAGTGTGTGTGTGTGGCTTGTGTGCATACTTTAACTTGTTGCAATCCGTGATAGTTGGTAAGTAGGGTCACTGTATATTATTATTAGCTTTAGTATTGTTATAAACAGATTATAAATAAGGGGGGTGTGTGTGTGGACCCCAAACTTCTGACCCAGGTTTGGAGGGCGCCACACGGTTAAACGACATGTGAATGCATATTTTACTTAGGCAAATGACAAATCAGCTTAGCTCTAATGGACCCCATACATTAATTTAATTCTATCATTCATTAAAATATCAGCATATTTCTTTTATTTCACACATATAAGGTGTATGTATATTCTTTTCTTTCTCATTTTCAAGTTTTATATACGCATATAGTTAATAGTAGGATGCATATATATCATTTTTGTAGACTCTAGTCTCTACTGGTATAAACATATATGACTTAATGCGTATAAACATCATTTATGTGAATTTTTCGTGCTATAATGAATAAGATGGAACCTCCTTCATGGATATCATACATATTTTAAATGCACGTGATTATGTGTTCTTATAACAGAGATAAAAGAATTGTAAACATACAAAAGGAAGATGGAGAGAAGTGAAGATGGAGGGTGGCGTATGAAAATGTGTTTAAGTATATAAGGATATAAAACGATGCGCTTAACCTGACATAAAAGGTAGTGGTTATATTCTTTTTCCTCTTTTTAAAAGCACAAAAATGCTATATCATTCCCCGTTTTGATATTTTTACTTTAACAAAAAATATTTGCCCGTTAAACACATGACACAGTTTAATTTGAATATATTAAATTTGTCTGGAGAACATATGGGATTTCGAGAACACACAGGATTCTGTAATTTGGGGAGGGAGAAATTACGATCTACACGAACAAGCACAGTTTCGAAATCAATTAACCTGCCTACATCAATCATGAACCTTGAGATAATTAACTGGATTGCATCATGCTGTTTGATGAAATTACCTAGTGAAATGAAATTCACAATATTATACTGCAATCTCCTTCCTTTTATTTGATCAGGACCATATGTTACTTGTTTATGTTTTTTATGTTCTAACATTAAGTACATGAAGAGAATGCAGTTATGGTTGCATTGCGTAAGGTTTCCATCACGAAGTTCGTATAGAGTGATGTCTATATTACTTCCTCCATTTTTCAGCTCTTAATGTCTCCGTGTAGTAGTAAGGAGCTCTTAATGTTGTGCTAAACAATGATGCCATAGTCGGTAATAAATATAAATAGCTATAAGTTACTTCCTCCATCTCAATATTAACATTTTCCCTTCTGGATGTCCCATCCAATAATTTTGACATCAAAATAGTACTTGTATGCCATCAAAACAGTACTCATATGCTGTAAGTCAGAATTGGTTTTCCAGTTGCTAAAATAGTAGTTGTATGCCATTTCCTCCGATCGTTATGCAATTGAGCCCTCTAACAAGGTTACCGTCATGTTGATTATTAATTTCAGGTAATTATAATAAACTTTGATGCCAGTTTTGGCCATATCTGTATTGGATGCTTATTTGATTATGTTACTAGCATAGTAATGATGATAAGAATATCTATGCATTTGTATATTTTCCAAATAAAATAAGCCTATGATAATTAATTATCCGAACTTATTAAATTGTTGTCATTATACGTAAGATAATAATTACGAGATCTACTTGTAGTTACAACCTGTCCTATTTTGAACAGAACCAAGTTTCATTTAAATTTGGCCGTGCACTTAAGTCATCACTTTTAATTTCTAAAGCTAGTTCCAAAATTAAGCAATAGGAGCACCAACTGAAATGAAACTTGTAATATAAATATAAATGTTGTCGTTGGTTCTTGCTGATTTTAGACGTGTTAATACTTGGTACGAATTGTTCTGCAGAAAATGAGAAACATTTTGCAAGGAGAATGGACATTTGAGATATTCAAACAGTTTATGCTAACTTCTAAAAGGCAGAAACAATAAAACATTATTTGAAAGGGCATAAAGAGAAAATGTAGAGGGAAAGCCTAGAAAGTTTAGTTAAGTCTAATGAGACTCAATTATAGGATATTTTATAAAGTTGTTGCTAAATTGTTATTATGAAAAGAACTAGTACTAACATCTCATCTCTTAATATCTAAATGTTAAGTGAAAGGTTTTGATCGTACTTATTTATTATTTATTGTTAACTTGTACTTCTATATGTTTGCAGGACGTGCATCTGGGCCCTGTTAACCGTAGCCTTCTTCATTTTCACCATACACATACATTTTTAAATATTTGGCAGTTAGGTGGTGGTGATATGTTGAAGTGTCGCCGAAAAAACCCTAATAATGAAGATGATCTTCGACCGCTAGATTTTCGTATGGTCCCTTTACTTCAGTCTACTGGTTTCTATGGTGTACCTCGAGTGGAATATTTACAGCTGGATTGGAGTCTCATATCAGCTCTTGTTGAGAGATGGCGGCCACAGACTCATACCTTTCACTTACCTATGGGAGAGGTCACTATTACTCTACAAGATGTAGGTGTTCTTTTAGGGCTTCCTGTTGATAGTGATGTTGTTATTTCTGATGTCACCCCTGGCCCTGATATGAGTTGGCGTTCTTATGTTCCTAAGCTTTTTGGTA